>NC_141736.1:816738-931738 GCF_971803275.1 Cyanistes caeruleus
CCCCGTAAATTACCCCCAAAACACCCAAATCTCTCCACACGACCCCAAAATCCCCCCCAAATCCCCCCCGGACCCCCTAAATCACCCCCCAGACCACCCAAATCTCCCTCAAATTCCCCTGACGACCCCAAAATCCCCCCTCAAATCCCTCCCGAGCCCCCCAAATCTCTCTCTGTGCTCCCATAAATCACCCCCGGACCACCCAAATCCCCCCCCAAAATCCCCTCACGACCCCCAAATCGCCCCCAAATCCCTCCCGACCCCCCCAAATGCCCTTCTGTGCCCCCATAAATCACCCCCGGACCACCCAAATCCCCCAAATTCCCCTCGCGATCCCAAAATCCCCCCCAAAATCCTCCCCTTCGCCCCCGTAAATTACCCTCAAACCACCCAAATCTCTCCACACGACCCCCAAATCCGCCCTCAAATCCCTCTGGACGCCCCCAAATCCCCCCCCGGACCCCCTAAATCACCCCCGGACCACCCAAATTCCACTCACGACCCCAAAATCCCCCCCAAATCCCTCCGGACCCCCCACAAATCCTCCCTTCGCCCCCGTAAATCACCCCCGTAAATTACCCCCGACCACCCAAATCTCTCCACACGACCCCAAAATGCTCCCCCAAATCCCTCTGGACCCCCCAAATCCCCCCTTCGCCTCCATAAATCACCCCCAGACCCCCCAAATCCCCCCAAGTCCCCCTCACGACCCCAAAGTCCCCCCCAAATCCCCCGAAATCACCCCCGAACCGCCCGAATTCCCCTCGCGACCCCAAAATCTCCCCTCAAATCCCTCCCGACCCCCCCAAATCCCCCTCTGTGCCCCCATAATCACCCCCAGACCACCCAAATCCCCCTGACGACCCCCAAATCGACCCCAAATCCCTCCGGACCCCCCAAATCCTCCCCAAAATCCCCTTCCGATCCAAAAATCGCCCCCAAATCCCTCCCGACGCCCCCAAATCGCCGTCTGTGCCCCCATAAATCACCCCCAGACCACCCAAATCCCCCCCAAATTCCCCTCAGGACCCCAAAATCCTCCCATAAATCACCCCCAGACCCCGTAAATCACCCCGAGCCCCCCCCCCGACCCCAAAATCCCCCCAAAATCCCTCCAAATCCTCTCTTTGCCCCCGTAAATCACCCCCGGACCACCCAAATCCCCCCAAAATTCCCCTGACGACCCCAAAATCCTCCCCCAAATCCCTCCGTACTCCTCCAAATCCTCGGTTCGCCCCCGAAAATCACCCCCGGACCACCCAAATCCCCCCCAAAATCCCTGACGACCCCGTAAATCACCCCCAAATCCATCCGGACGCCCCCAAATCCCCCTCTGTGCCCCCATAAATCACCCCCAGACCACCCAAATTCCCCTGACGACCCCCAAATCCTCCCATAAATCTCCCCCCAGACCCCGTAAATCACCCCCGGACCACCCAAATCCCCCCCAAATTCCCCTCAGGACCCCAAAATCCTCCCATAAATCCCCCCCAGACCCCGTAAATCACCCCCAGCCCACCCAAATCCCCCCCAAATTCCCCTGACGACCCCAAAATCCTCCCCCAAATCCCTCCCGACGCCCCCAAATCCCCCTCTGTGCCCCCATAAATCACCCCCGGACAACCCAAATCCCCCCAAATTCCCCTCAGGACCCCAAAATCCTCCCATAAATCACCCCCAGACCCCCTAAATCACCCCCGGACCACCCAAATCCCCCCCAAATTCCCCTCAGGACCCCAAAATCCTCCCATAAATCACCCCCAGACCCCGTAAATCACCCCCGGACCACCCAAATCCCCCCCAAATTCCCCTCAGGACCCCAAAATCCTCCCATAAATCACCCCCGGACCTCCCGAAATCCCCTCAGGACCCCCAAATCCCTCGGGACCCCCCCCCAAATCCCCCTCCCCAGCCGGGCCGGTCTCACTCAGCGGGTAAAGACATTTTTATTTCCATTTTTTTTCTTTTTCTTTTTGACCTTTTTCCGCCCCTTTTTTCATTTTTTTCGACTTTTCCGCGGCTTTTTTTTTTTTTTTTTTTCTCCTTTTTTTTGTTTTGTTTTTTATTTTTTTTTCCTCATCCCGCGATGTGGGGGGGAGGGGGGGGGGGAGAGACCCCCCCCCTTGGGAAATGACGTCACTACCACGTGCAAGGGGGGGTGAGGGGCGATCTGGGGGGGGGGGGGGAGGGGGTGGGGGGGTCCCCAAAATGTGCAACGCTGGTGTGGGCAGGTCCCGAGCGCGACCCCCGCCCCAAAAATCGCCTCCCCCCCTCCCCCCAACCTCCCCCAGGGTTTTATTTTGGGGCGGGGGGCGGCACCCAGAGATTTGGGGTGGGGGTCGCATTGCCCAGGGTGGGGGGCGGGGCCCTTTGCTGGTGGGAGGGGAGGGGTCCCCAAATGTTGGGGGCCCCATTGCTGGTGGGGGGCCCCAATGGGGGCCCCGAAATGGGGGAGCCCAAAAATTGGGGGGGGGGGGAGTGGGTGGGGGATGGTGAGGGGGGAGGGGAGAGTGCGGGGGGGGGGGGGGTCCCAAAATCCGAGGGGGTGCGGGGGGGAGGGGTCACAAAGAGGGGGTTCACCCCAAGGAAGGGGGGGGGGGGAGAGACCCCCTAAAAAGGGGGGGCCCGAATGATTGTCCCCATTTTGGGGAGGGGTCTCACGGGGGGGCGGGGGGAAGGCACGCGGGGGGTCTAAGGCAAACGCGATTTTGGTCCATCTGACCCCAAAATCCGGGGGTCGGGGAGGGGGGGGGAGGGGCTGGACACCCCCCACACCCCCCAAAAATCGGGGGGGAGGGGGAGCCCCCCCAATCCTCTGTCCCCTCCCCCACCTCCCCCCCCCCCCTCCCCAATACCGAAATCAGCCGAAGGTGCAGAAAACCCCAAAATGAGCAAAATTCCCCCCAAATCCCCTCCCCCCATCCCCTCCCCCCCAAGGCTGGACCCCTCCCCCCCCTCCCCCCTCGCTCCCGGGGTCCCCCAAAACGCGAATTCGGAGTAAAATTACCCAAAAACGATTTAAAAAAAAAACATAAAATTGAGGGGGGGAGGGGAGGGGGGAGCCCCGATGGGTAAAAATCAGGGGAAATTTGGGGGGGGGGGGGTTCCCCCCAAAAAAGCACTTGGAGAGCGGGGATGGGGGAGGGGAGAGACCCGAAAAGGGGGGGTTTGACCCCAAAATGGGAGGTTGGACCCCCGAGGGGGGGGTGGGGGGAAATGGGGGAGGGGTTTGACCCCAAAAGGAGCGAAAATCCGGGGGGGGGGGGGGGGAGGGGCGAACCCCAAAATGGGGGGGGGGGGGGGAGGGTCTGACCCTAAAAGGGGAGGGGGGAAAATGGGGTTTGACCCCAAAAAGGGGGGGTTTGACCCCAAAAAGGGGGGGTTTGACCCCAAAACGCGGGAGTTTGACCCCGGGGGGGGGTGGGGGTGGGGGTGGGGGGGGTAATTGCACTTAATTAAAAAAATGAGCGGGAGGATCTTGAGGGGGGGGGGGACCCCAAATTTTTTTTGGGGGGGGTTTTTTGGGGTGGGGTTTTTTTTTTGGGGGGGGGGGAAGGGGTCCCCGCTGCCCCCCCCTCTCGCTGGCCTGCAGCGAGGGGGGGCCCCCCCCGGCCCGGGGCGTGTGCTGGTGCTGGTGATGGGGGGGGAGGGGGGGGCACACGCGGCTGCTCGGGGGGGGCGCGGATTTATTTTGGGGGGGGGGAGGGGAAGAGAGAGAGAGAGAGGCGGAATTTGGGGAGGGGGGCGGGTTTAACCCTTCCCCTCCCCCTCTCTTCCCTCCGGGGTGACCCTGTGTGTGCGGGGGGGGGTTTGGGGGGGGTTTTTTTTGGGGGGGGGGGGGCGCATCGGAGAGGCCGGAGCCTCATCCACGTCGTGGGGGAGGGGTCGGGACCCCCCCCCCGGGGGGGCGGACGGAGGCGAGGATGGTGGGGGAGGGGTCTGGGGGTTTTTTTTTGGGGGGAGGGGGCTGCGGATTTTTTTTTGTTTTTGTTTTTTTTTTGGGGGGGGGGGAGGGGGGTTGGATTTTTTTTTTTTGTGTGTTTTTTGTGGGTTTTTTTCCTTGGGATTTTTTTTGTTGTTTTTTGTTTTGTTTTGTGGGGTTTTTTTTTCTCCTCCTTTTTTGTATTTTTTGTGTTGTTTTGTTGTTTTCTTTTCTTTTTCTTTTTTTTCCGGGCGGTTTCTCCTCGTCCGGGGGGGGGAGGGGCAGCGTCAGAGGAACCAGGACTGGAGGGGGAGGGGAAATTGGGGGGGGGGGGGTCAGTGGGGTGAGGGGGGGGGAGGGGCACACAACCCCCCCCATCCCCCCCCAAACCCCTCCATGACCCCCCCAGGACACCCAACCCCCCCCCTTTGTTTGGGGGGGGGTCATAACCCCACCCCCCTCCATTTGAGGGTCCCCCACCCCCCAGAATTATCGAGACCCCCCCTCAGGACTCGCCCCGGCTTCTGCCCCCCCCAAAAAAATGGGGACCCCTCCATGCTCTGCGAATTTGGGGGGGATCAAACCCCCCCAGGACCCCCCCAGGACCCCCCAGGACCCGGCCCGGGGGGTCCCCAAGGCCTCAAGGCTGGCACATGGTCCTGGGGGGGGGTGGTGATGAGAGAACCCCCCCCAAACTCGGCCACGCCCCCCCCGCGGGAGCCGCCCCCCGATTGGCTGCAGCGCCGCCGCACCACCGCGCTCAGCCAATGGGATGGCGCCGTGCCGCCGCAGCGCCCGCAGCCTGCCAAGGCCCTGCCGGTGCCAGCCAATCAGCGCTGGCTCCGCCCCCTCCCGCCTGGCGGTGCCAGCCAATCAGGCCGCGCGCTGTTTGGCCCGCCGAGAGCCCCCATTGGCTGCCAGCCCTCCCCCCCCCCGCGTCCTATTGGCTCCGGGCCCCGCCGCGGTCCCGCGCTGGCGCCAGCCAATCAGCGGCCGGAGCCGCGGGGCAAGCAGCCAATCGGGCTTCGTGCCACGCGGCCGGGGGGGGGCCAATGGCGGCTTCGCTGGGGTCGGCTTGGCCACGCCCCCTCCTTTGTCCCCCCGCGGTGACGTCACAGCGGGGGCGTGGCCAGGGGGGACACGGAGGGACAGCTGGGTGGGGGGGGGAGGGGTCAAAGGTGACCCAAAATTCCGGGAGGGGGCTCGGGAGGGGGCTCAGGTGGGGGGGGGGTCCCCAGGTGACCATGGGGGGTCCCCAGGTGTCAAAAGGGGACACCCAGGTGTTCAGGGGGCGTCCCCAGGTACCCAAGGGGGGTCCCCAGGTGCCAATGGAGGGTCCCCAGGTGCCAATGGGGGGTCCCCAGGTATAAAGGGCGTCCCCAGGTGTTCAGGGGAGGCTCAAGGTGCCCAAGGAGGCTCCTCAGGTATCAAGAGGGGGTCCCCAGGTGTGCAAGAGGGGACACCCAGGTGCCAATGGGGGGTCCCCAGGTATCAAGGGGAGGCTCAAGGTGTCAAGGGGGGTCCCCAGGTACCCAAGGGGGTTCCCCAGGTGTCCAAGTGGGGTCACCAGGTGCTAAGAGAGGTCCCCAGGTATAAAGGGGGTCCCCAGGTGTGCAGGGGGGGGTCTCCAGGTGCCAAGGGGGGCTCCCCAGGTGCCCAAGCAGGGTCCCCAGGTGCCCACGGGGGTTCCCCAGGTATAAAGGGGGGCTCCCCAGGTGCCCAAGGGGGGTCCCCAGGTATCTAAGGTGGTTCCCCAGGTATAAAGGGGGATCCCCAGGTATAAAGGGGGATCCCCAGGTACCCAACGGGGGTCCCCAGGTGCCCAGGGGGGGTCCCCAGGTATCCAAGGTGGTTCCCCAGGTATAAAGGGACATCCCCAGGTATAAAGGGGGGCTCCCCAGGTATAAAGGGGGGGGTCCCCAGGTATAAAGGGGGGGTCCCCAGGTGCCCAAGCAGGGTCCCCAGGTACCCACGGGGGTTCCCCAGGTATAAAGGGGGGATCCCCAGGTACCCACGGGGGATCCCCAGGTGTCCCAGGTGGGCTTCCCAGGTACCCAAGTTGGTTCCCCAGGTATAAAGGGGGGCTCCCCAGGTATAAAGGGGGATCCCCAGGTATAAAGGGGGATCCCCAGGTACCCAAGGTGGTTCCCCAGGTATAAAGGGACATCTCCAGGTATTAAGGGGGGGTCCCCAGGTGCCCAAGGGGGGGTCCCCAGGTGCCCACGGGGGTTCCCCAGGTATAAAGGGGGATCCCCAGGTATAAAGGGGGTTCCCCAGGTATCTAAGGGGGCTCCCCAGGTATAAAGGGACATCCCCAGGTATAAAGGGGGGATCCCCAGGTGCCCAAGGGGGGGTCCCCAGGTGCCCACGGGGGTTCCCCAGGTGCGGCGGCAGGGGCGGGGCCCTACCTGCTGCTGGGGGAGGGTCAGAAAGTTGCCGTCGCGGGGTCCGAGGCCGACAAGGCGGGGGGCAGCGGCGGCGCCTGACGCTGCGAATGCTGCGGGGAGAGCGGGCTCAGCCCCGCGGGGACACCCGGGGGGGCCACACCCGCCCCACCCCCACCCCACAGGTGTCCGGGGGTGGGGGGAGGGGAAGGACCCCTCCCCGGACCCCTCCCCCCCACCCCGTGCTCCGGCACACCTGTGTGAGGCCCCTCCCCCCCAGCCGGTACTTACCTGTGGGGACCCCCCCCCTCCCCTCCCCCCCCCCCCCCGAGGATGCGGCCAGGTGTCCCCTGCCCGCGGGGGGGGGACGCGGGGGGGTCCTGGAGCCCCCCCCCCGCCCTCCCGCCCCTCCCCCCGGAGCGAAAATGGGGTAAAAAGGGGGGGAAATGGTGAAGGAGCCGGGGCTGGAATGGGGGGGGGGATGAGGCGCCGGGCTGGTGACAGCGATGACGATGCAGGTGATGATGCACGGGCAGCCGGGCCGGGCGGGGGCACCTGTCACCTGGGCACCCCTGTCACCTGTCACCTGGGTCACCTGGGTCACCTGTCACCTGGGTCACCTGGGTCACTGTCACCTGGGTCACCTGGGCACCCCTGTCACCTGGGTCACCTGTGTCACCTGTGTCACTGTCACCTGTGTCACCTGTCACCTGGGCACCCCTGTCACCTGTCACCTGTCACCTGGGTCACCTGTCACCTGGGTCACCTGTCACCTAGGTCACCTGTCACCTAGGGTACCACTGTCACCTGTCACCTGGGTCACCTGGGTCACCTGTGTCACCTGTGTCACTGTCACCTGTGTCACCTGTCACCTGGGCACCCCTGTCACCTGTCACCTGGGTCACCTGGGTCACTGTCACCTGTCACCTGGGTCACTGTCACCTGTCACCTGGGCACCCCTGTCACCTGGGTCACCTGTGTCACCTGTGTCACTGTCACCTGTCACCTGGGCACCCCTGTCACCTGTCACCTGGGTCACCTGGGTCACCTGTGTCACCTGGGTCACTGTCACCTCTGTCACCTGTCACCTGGGCACCCCTGTCACCTGTCACCTGGGTCACTATCACCTGGGTCACCTGTGTCACCTGTGTCACTGTCACCTGTCACCTGGGCACCCCTGTCACCTGGGTCACTGTCACCTGGGTCACCTGTGTCACCTGTGTCACCTGTGTCACTGTCACCTGTCACCTGGGCACCTCTGTCACCTGTCACCTGGGTCACCTGGGTCACCTGTGTCACCTGGGTCACTGTCACCTGTGTCACCTGTCACCTGGGCACCCCTGTCACCTGTCACCTGGGTCACCTGTGTCACCTGGGTCACTGTCACCTGTGTCACCTGTCACCTGGGCACCCCTGTCACCTGTCACCTGGGTCACCTGGGTCACCTGGGTCACTGTCACCTGTGTCACCTGTCACCTGGGCACCCCTGTCACCTGTCACCTGGGTCACCTGGGTCACCTGGGTCACCTGTGTCACTGTCACCTGGGCACCCCTGTCACCTGTCACCTGTGTCACCTGGGTCACCTGGGTCACCTGGGCACCCCTGTCACCTGGGTCACTGTCACCTGTGTCACCTGTCACCTGGGGTACCACTGTCACCTGTCACCTGGGTCACTGTCACCTGGGCACCCCTGTCACCTGGGTCACTGTCACCTGTCACCTGGGTCACTGTCACCTGTCCCAGGGGTCCTCCCCAAGCGGCCCCTGTCACCTGCTGCCCCCCGTTCCTGTCACCTGTCCCGGGGGCACCGCGGGTGTCACCCTGTGCTGGGTCACCCCTGGGTGGCTGCTGGCACCACAGCGCTGAGGTCCCCAGGTGTCACCTGCGACCCTCTGCACCCCAAACCTGGGCACCTGTACCCCAAATCTGGACACCTGCACCCCGAACCTGGGCACCTGTACCCCAAACCTGGACACCTGCACCCCGAACCTGGGCACCTGTACCCCAAACTTGGACACCTGCACCCCAAACCTGGACACCTGTAGCCCAAACCTGGACACCTGCACCCCAAACCTGGACACCTGCACCCCAAACCTGGACACCTGCACCCACATCTGGGCACCCTACACCTGGACACCTGCACCCCACACCTGAACACCTGCACCCCACAGCTGCACCCCACACCTGAACACCTGCACCCTACAGCTCTGCACCCCAAACCTGGACACCTGCACCCCACACCTGAACACCTGCACCCCACACCTGGGCACCTGCACCCCAAACCTGAACACCTGCACCCCACACCTGAACACCTGCACCCTACAGCTCTGCACCCCAAACCTGGACACCTGCACCCCACAGCTGAACACCTGCACCCCACAGCTGAACACCTGTACCCCACAGCTGCACCCTTCACCTGTACCCTACAGCTGAACACCTGTACCCTACAGCTCTGCACCCCACACCTGAACACCTGCACCCCACAGCTGAACACCTGTACCCCACAGCTGCACCCCTCACCTGAGCACCCCCGCACCTGCCTGCCCCCCTCTGCCGGGGCCCCCTGTGCCCCCCACGCCCCCCTGGCGGGCCCCCCTGCCCCCCGCCCCCCACGGCCAGGGCCCGGCTGCGGGCGCAGTGGGTGCCGTGGGGTGCCGTGGGGCGCAGGGGGGTGCAGGGGGGCACTTACGGGGTGCGGCGGGGGCTCCGCCCGGGGGGCCGCTGGGGGCTTTGGGCTCCGGCGGGGGCAGGGGCAGGGGTCGGGCCAGGGGGGCCCCCGCAGCCCCCCCAGCCCGGCCCTGCGCCCCGCACGGCTGCAACGAGAACACGGTGACGGGCACCCGGGACCCCCGGGACCCCCGGGCTGGGGCGGTGACACGGGGCGGGAGGGGCGGGGAGGGGCCCTGCAGCCCCTCAGGTGCGCCTGGAGCTGGGAGGGGGGGTCCCCAGGTGGGGGGGGGGGCTCCACTTGGGGATCCCCCAGGTGGGGTGGGGGGCTCCACTTGGGGGGTCCTACATGGGGATCCCCCAGGTGGGGTGGGGGGCTCCACTTGGGGATCCCCCAGGTGGGGTGGGGGGCTCCACTTGGGGGGTCCTACATGGGGATCCCCCAGGTGGGGTGGGGGGCTCCACTTGGGGATCCCCCAGGTGGGGTGGGGGCTCCACTTGGGGGGTCCTACATGGGGATCCCCCAGGTGGGGTGGGGGGCTCCACTTGGGGATCCCCCAGGTGGGGTGGGGGGCTCCACTTGGGGGGTCCTACATGGGGATCCCCCAGGTGGGAGGTCCCCGGTGGGATTCCCCAGGTGGGATTCCCCAGGTGGGGTGGGGGTCCCCCCATGTTGGGGGTCCCCATGTTGGAATTTGGGGGAGGGTCCCCATCACCCCCTCCTGGCCCTGCGCGGCCACCTGCGCTCATTTGCATACAGACCCCGCCCTCTGTGCCTCATTTACATACAGCCCCAACCCCTCCATCCTTATTTACATAACGCGCATCTATTGGCCCTCCGCCGGCACCTCATTTGCGTACGCGCCCCGCCTCCTCACCCTCATTTACATCCCGGGCGGCGGCCCCGCCTCCTGCGCCTCGCTCTGACCCAAGCCCCGCCCCCCCCCGAGCGGTGGCGGGGGGGGGGGAGCGCCCCGGTGTCCCCGGGTGTCCCCGCGTGTCCCCGCGACCCCTCCCCGGGCCTTCCCCGCCGCCCCCGGGCCCTTCCCCGCCGCACCTGGGGGCCCTGGGCGGCGCCGTCGGCGCAGACGAACTGCACGAAGTCCTTGAGCGAGTCCTGCCCGTGGTGGTAGCGGATGGTGGGGTGGGCGAAGTAGGGGCTCGACTGGGGCAGGAGGGACCCCGACGGGAAGTGCAGCGCCGAGGCCGTGGCCCGCGGGCTGCCTGCAGGGACCCTCAGCGCCAGCGCCGGCGGCCACGGGACCCCGCCGGACACGGGGGACAACCCCCCCCGCACCCCAAGTTTTGGGCCGGATCGAGCCTCCCCCCTCCCCTCCCCCCCGCCGCCCGCAGCCGGGGATGTGTGTCCCACCCGCCCCTCCCCCACCCAGCAGCACCCCCCGGCCCCTCCCCTCCTGGGGTCCCCCCGAGCTGTCGGGGGAGGGGGTTCGGGAGTGTGGGGGTTCGGGGTGTGGGGGTTCGGGGTGTGGGGGTTCGGGGGATGTGGGTTCGGGGATTCGGGGTGTGGGGGTTCGGGGTGTGGGGGTTCGGGGGATGGGGGTTCGGGGTGTGGGGGTGTGGGGGTTGGGGGCTGTGGGGGTTCGGGGGTGTGTGGGTTCGGGGTGTGGGGGTTCGGGGCTGTGGGGGTTCAGGGGATGGGGGTTCGGGGGTTCAGGGGTGTGGGGGTTCGGGGTGTGGGGGTTCGGGGGATGGGGGTTCGGGGGTTCGGGGGTGTGGGGGTGTGGGGGTTCGGGGTGTGGGATTTCGGGGGATGGGGGTTCGGGGGTTCGGGGTGTGGGGGTTCGGGGGTTCGGGGGTTCGGGCTGTGGGGGTTCGGGGTGTGGGGGTTCGGGGGTTCGGGTGATGAGGGTTCGGGGGATGGGGGTTCAGGGGTGTGGGGGTTCGGGGGATGGAGGTTCAGGGGTGTGGGGGTTCGGGTGATGAGGGTTCGGGGGTTCGGGGTGTGGGGGTTCGGGGGATGGAGGTTCAGGGGTGTGGGGGTTCGGGGGATGTGGGTTCGGGGGTTCGGGGTGTGGGGGTTCGGGCTGTGGGGGTTCGGGGGATGGGGGTTCGGGGGTTCGGGGTTCGGGGGTTCGGGCTGTGGGGGTTCGGGGCTGTGAGGGTTCGGGGGATGGGGGTTCGGGGGTTCGGGGGTTCGGGGTTCGGGCTGTGGGGGTTCGGGCTGTGGGGGTTCGGGGTGTGGGATTTCGGGGGATGGGGGTTCGGGGGTTCGGGCTGTGGGGGTTCGGGGGTTCGGGGGTTCGGGCTGTGGGGGTTCGGGCTGTGGGGGTTCGGGTGATGAGGGTTCGGGGGTTCGGGGTGTGGGGGTTCGGGGTGTGGGGGTTCTGGCTGTGGGGGTTCGGGGGTTCGGGGGTTCGGGGTTCGGGCTGTGGGGGTTCGGGGGTTCGGGCTGTGGGGGTTCGGGGGATGGAGGTTCGGGGGTTCGGGGGTTCGGGGTGTGGGGGTTCGGGCTGTGGGGGTTCGGGGTGTGGGATTTCGGGGGATGGGGGTTCGGGGGTTCGGGCTGTGGGGGTTCGGGCTGTGGGGTCTCACCGGGGCGGACTCCGGCCAGGACGGGCAGGGGGTGGTGGCCGAAGGCCATGCGGGGAGCGGCGCCGTGCCCGGACAGGGCGCTGCAGAAATCCAACTTCCCCGACTTCTTCAGCGCCGCCGGGCCTGGGGAGGGGGTCGGGGGGGGGTCGGGGAAAGGGGGGGGGCAGCCGGACCCCAGCATCCCCCCCCCCCCCCCGCCCTCCGACCCCTCCTCACCTCCCCGGATTTCTTCCCACGGCTGCGCCCCCAGACCCCCCCACCCCGCATCCCCGGACCCTCCCCCTTACCCAGCCCCGTCCCCCCTCTCATCCCCCTCCCAGGAGCCCCCCACCACCCCCGCGACCCCCCAGCCCCCCCGTGTGTCACCCACCGGTGTCAACGTCCCCCCCCCAGGGTCCCTGGCTGCTGCCGGGGGCTGGGGACCGCCCCGGCCCGGGGTAGAAGACATCGTCCCCGGGACCCTCCAGGTCCCCCTCCTCCAGCGCCTTGGGGCGCTTGGGGCCACTGTGGGGACAGGGGGTGTCACCTCCGGGCTCGGCAGTGGCACCCCCAAAAAGCCCAGGGGTCCCAAGCCCACCCCAAGTGTCCCGAGGGGAGCCTGGGGGGGTCCCCTCGGTGCTTGGGTGCCCCAAATCCCGGGGGTTTTTGGGGGTTCTGGGGGTCCCGGGGAGTTGAGGAGCCCCTGGGGGGGAACACCCCAAAATGAGGGTGGGGGTGGATGGGTGGTAAACCCCCAAACGGGGGTCCCAGGCAGGGTCTTGGGGGTCCCAGGGGATTGTGGGGTGCAAGGGACAACATCCAGACCCCAAAACTTGAGGTGTTCTGGGCGGGAAATTGGGGACACCCCAAAACGGGGAGGGGGAATGGGGGAGCACCCCCAAAAAGGGGGGGGTGTCAGGGGGTCGGGGGTCCCAGGCACGGTCTTGGGGGTCCCAGGGGTTTGGATACAAAGGACCCCTCCCCATAAATCCCGGGGGTTTCGGGGGTCCCAGGGGTTTGGATACAAAGGACCCCAAATCCCAGGGGTTTTGGGGATCCCAGGGGTTTGGATACAAAGGACCCCTCCCCCCAAATCCCGGGGGTTTTGGGGGTCCCAGGGGTTTGGATACAAAGGACCCCTCCCCCCAAATCCCGGGGGTTTTGGGGGTCCCAGGGGTTTGGATACAAAGGACCCCTCCCACAAATCCCGGGGATTTTTGGGGTCCCAGGGGTTTGGATACAAAGGACCCCTCCCACAAATCCCGGGGGTTTCGGGGGTCCCAGGGGTTTGGATACAAAGGACCCCCCCCAAATCCCGGGGGTTTCGGGGGTCCCAGGGGTTTGGATACAAAGGACCCCTCCCCAAATCCCGGGGGTTTTGGGGGTCCCAGGGAGTTGAGGAGCCCCCAGGACGGGGGTTTTGGGGGTACCTGGCAGTGGGGGGTCCCAGGGGTTTGGATACAAAGGACCCCCCCCACCAAATCCCGGGGGTTTTGGGGGTCCCAGGGAGTTGAGGAGCCCCCAGAACGGGGGTGTCGGGGGTACCTGGCAGTGGGGGGTCCCAGGGGCCGGCGGCCGAGGGCCACGGGGCTGATGTTGTAGTAGCCCCCCGGGCTCTCCAGGTCGGCCAGCGAGAAGTTGGGGCCCGACGCCGTGGCCACGGGGGCTGGGGGAGGGGAGGGGGACACGTGGGGGACCCACGCAGGGTCACCCCCCCCCCCCCATTTCATAGCCACCCCCCACCCCCGGGACCCCCCCTCACTTACTCTGGGACACCCTGACCAGCTCGGTCACGTTCCAGACCCCCGAGGTGACAAAGCAGTCCTGGAAGGTCAGGTGGCCTGGGGACAGTGGGGACATGGGGGTCACGGGGGGCACTGGGGACAGTGGGGACATGGGGGACACTGGGGACATGGGGGACACTGGGGACAGTGGGGACATGGGGGTCAGGGGGGGCACTGGGGACATGGGGGGACATGGGGGACACTGGGGACAGTGGGGACATGGGGGTCAGGGGGGGCACTGGGGACATGGGGGGACATGGGGGACAGTGGGGGGACACACTGGGGACCTTGGGGGACACTGAGGACACACTGGGGTCACTGGGGGTCACTGGGGGGACATGGGGGTCACTGGGGGGACACTGAGGGACACTGGAGGACACCGAGGACACACTGGGAACACTGGGGGGGACACTGGGGGATACTCTGGGGACACTCTGGGGACACCAGGGACACTGGGGGGACACTCTGGGGACACCAGGGACACTGGGGGACACCGGGGACGCTGGGGGGACACTCTGGGGACACTCTGGGGACACTCTGGGGGGACACCGGGGACACTGGGGGGACACTGGGGACACTCTGGGGACACCGGGGACACTGGGGGGACACTCTGGGGACACCGGGGACACTGGGGGGACACGCTGGGGACACTCTGGGGACACCGGGGACACTCTGGGGACACGGGGGACACCGGGGACACTGGGGGGACACTCTGGGGACACTGGGGACACTCTGGGGACACCAGGGACCCTGGAGACACTCTGGGGACACCTGGGGACACTGGGGGGACACTCTGGGGACATGGGGGGACACCAGGGACACTCTGGGGACACTCTGGGGACACTGGGGACACTCTGGGGACACCAGGGACACTGGGGGGACACTCTGGGGACACTCTGGGGACACTCTGGGGACACCGGGGACCCCTCACCGTTGGGCAGTGGTTTGATGTCCGCGTCTCCCTGCGGGTTGGAGCTGTCGGATTGTCCGGAATCTGCGGGGGGAGGGGCGGGGGGGGGGGGGGGGTCAGGCACGGACCCGAGGGTGTCCCCCCCCCCACACCCCTCCCCCATCGCCCCCGGGGGACCCCCAGGTGGGGGGAGGGGCGAATGAAAGCCCCCCCCTCCCCCCCCGTTGTTCCCTCGGGGTCGTTCGAGGTGAGCGACCTCGGGGGGGGGGGGGCGGGGGGACACCGGCCGCTCCCCTCCCCCCACCGCACCCCAAACCTCGGCCAGGTGATGGGGGAGGGGCAGGGGGGGTTGGCAGGGGGCCGAGGGGTTTGGGGGGGGGGGGGGTCCGGGGGCCGCCGTGGGGCCGGGCCGGGGGCCAGGAATGCGCTGGACCCCCGCCAACGGGCAGCGGCGACAAAGCGCCCATTGTCTGCGCCGGGCGGGGGGGGGGGGCGCCCGCACTCCGGGACCCCCCCCCAAAACACCCCCCACACACCCCCACCCCCCAGCCTGCCCCCCCCCCCCCACACCGGGGAATCCCCCCCCCTCCGGGACCCCCATCCCGTGGGAACTGTGTCCCCTCCCCCCCCGTCCCCCCCCCCATTTCGGACACCTGGGGGGGGTCCCCGATGTCCCCGTGGGGGTCGCGGGGTTCTGTTTGTGCCCATCCCCCCCCCCCCTACAAGGGGAGGGGGCTGAGGTGTCCAAGAGGGG
The DNA here is from genome assembly GCF_971803275.1 of Cyanistes caeruleus. Classification (NCBI taxonomy): domain Eukaryota; kingdom Metazoa; phylum Chordata; class Aves; order Passeriformes; family Paridae; genus Cyanistes; species Cyanistes caeruleus. Next base: position 831,693 of record NC_141736.1, read on the forward strand.
GGCAGCGACCCCTCCCCCACCCCCCCCTGGTCCCGGTGATGACCCCGGGGGGGGGAGGGGGGGGGGCACGCGCGGGGTCGCGACCTCGGCTTGGTGGGGGGGGGGGGGGGGGAGGGGGGCGCGCGTGGCGAGCGCGTGGCAGAGCCCCTCCCCCCCCACCACCCCCCTCGAGCCCTCCCTCAGCCCCCAGACCCCAATTGGGGGGGGGGGGGGCCCTGCACCCCATCCTGCCCCCCCCCAACCCGCGGGGTGGGGGAGGGGCAGGCGCTGCTGGGCAGCTGAGCCTGGACCCCCCCCCAAATTCGGGCTGTTCCCCCCCACCCCCCCCATCCCTTACACTGAGGGGGGGGTGGGGTGGAACCAGCACCTGGAGCCCCCCACCCCCCCCCCCAAAGGTGCACCCCGACCCCCCCCATCCCCAGACCTGCCTGCAGCCCCCTCCTCACCCCGTCCTCATGTCCCCACCCCCACCCCAGGGGCTGCAGCCAGGTCAGACCCCCCCCCCCCCCCACCCCCCACCAAACCTGGGGGGACCCCGATATCCCCCCGTGCCCCCCCCCCAGGGGCAGCTCAGGGTGGGGGGGGGGGGGGGTGCCAGGCTGGGGTGGTTTATTTATTTATTTATTTTATTTTTGGGGGGGGTCCTCCAGGGCATCCCGGAGTGGCCGTGCCACCCCCGGGCGGGGGCATGGGGGGGGGGGGGCGGGCGGGGGTCCCCACGGGCGCGGGGGTCCCGGGCGCCGCCGTGCCGCAGAGCGTTCCGGGTGCCAACAAGCGCCGCCATCTTACGCGCAAGGGGGGGGTTGGCACCGAGCCCCCCCCCCCAATCCCCCCCCATCACCCCCACCCCGCGGCAGCCGAAGGGCCCCCGGCGTGGGGAGGGGGCGGGGGGCGCGGGGGGGCCGGCGGGAGGGGGGGCCCGGGGCTGCTGGCGGGGCCTCGTGCCGCGCACGGGGGCACGGTGCCAACCGGGGCCATTTTGGCGGCGCCGTGGTGGGAGTCGCGTTTGGGGGGATTTGAGCCCCGGCAGCTGGGCTGGGGGGGGGCTGGGGGTGGGTTGGGGGGTGGGGGGGGGGATGGGGGGGTACGGGATCAACCCCCCCCCCCCCAAAGTGGGGGCGGCGAGCGGGCGCCGAGGGCGGTTTGGGGAGGGGGGCGCGATGCGCGCCCCCAAAGCGGCTCCGTCGCCCTCGGCGCCCGGGAGGGAGCGAATCCCCCCGGGGAACACCGGGGTGACCCAAACCCCCTGGTTCCGACCCCAAAACCCCCCCCTCGCCGCGGCGAGAGGCCGGGCCGGGGTCCCCCCGAAACGCGAAACGCACGCGGGGTGCGCCCCCCGCCTCGGCCGCGCTCCCGCGACCCCCCCCCCAAAGCCCAGGGTGGGGGGCACGAGGGGCGCGGCGAGGATCCCCCGGCGCCGCTCCCGGTGCCGCTCCCGGTGCCGCTCCCGGCGCCCAGCCTGGCACGCGGGCTTGGCACGCGCGGCGCGTGCGTTGGCACACGGCGCCGCTTTGTGCGAGCGAAGCCGGCCCGGGGACGCGCCCCAGGTGCGGCCGTGGGCGGGGGTCTCCACCAAGACCCCCCCAACCCAACCCCCCCAAACGGAGGCAACGTCGCGCGGCCGCCGCGCCGCACTCACCTGGCGCGTGGACGAAATAGGCCAGGTAGAGGTCGAGCTCCTTGATGGTGACGCCGATGTGGTGGGGCTGCACGCACAGGCCGGGGCTGGCGCACTGGGGAGCCTTGGCCAGGCGCTCGCCGTCGGTGCTCTCCAGCGGGACGCCCTTGAACAGGATGACCATCACCAGGTCCAGCCGCCACACCTTGTCGGCCTGGCGCAGGCAGTCGATGCGGCGGATCTTGCCCTTCTGGTCGGGGTTGGAGAGGACGCAGCACGGCGCTTTCTTGCCGGTGACGGACAGCACGAAGTCCTCGCGGCACTCGGGCCGGATGTCCTTGCGCAGCTTGGCCAGGAGGCGCGAGGCCCATTTCTGCTTGACCTCCGGCTTCTCGCCCAGCAGCTCGTCCTTGACGGCGCGTTCCTCCTCCTTGGACATCCTCTTCTCGTGCTTCTTGAAGTACTTGCGCTTGCGGGCCTGGAGGTTGAACCAGGTGTAGGAGAAGGCCCGGACGTGGGGCAGCAGCGCCTCGATGAAGGGGTGGAACTCATCCTGCACGGGAGGGGACAGGGAAAGGGCCGTGGGGACCGGGGCTCCGGGACCGGGGCTCCGGGATCCCCGCGGGGTGCGGCGGGGGAGAGGCGGCTCCCGGTCCTGCGGGGCTCCCGTGTGGCCGGAGCGGGGATGGCTGAGACTGTCCCAGTCCTGTTCCTGGCCCCGGTACCGGCACAGCAGCCTCATCCCCGGTACCGGCACAGCATCATTCCCGGTACCGGCACAGCCTCATCCCCGGTACCGGCACAGCTTTATCGCCGGTACCGGCACAGCCCCATCCCCGGTACCGGCACAGCATCATTCCCGGTACCGGCACAGCTTTATCACCGGTACCGGCACAGCCCCATCCCCGGTACCGGCACAGCTTTATCACCGGTACCGGCACAGCATCATTCCCGGTAATGCCACAGCCTCATCCTCGGTACCACCACAGCCTCATGCCCGGTACCGGCACAGCCCCATCCCCGGTACCGGCACAGCTCCATCCCCGCTGTCACCACAGCCCTGTCCCTGGTACCGGCACAGCCTCATCCCCGGTACCGCCACAGCCTCATCCCCGGTACCGGCACAGCTTTATCACCGGTACCGGCACAGCATCATTCCCGCTAATGCCACAGCCTCATCCTCGGTACCACCACAGCCTCATGCCCGGTACCGGCACAGCCTCATCCCCGGTACCGGCACAGCCTCATCCCCGGTACCGGCACAGCCTCATCCCCGGTACCGGCACAGCCTCATTCCCGGTACCGGCACAGCTCCATCCCTGGTACCGGCACAGCTCCATCCCCGCTGTCACCACAGCCCCATTCCCGGTGTCACCACAGTCCTGTCCCCGGTACCGGCACAGCTTTATCACCGGTACCGGCACAGCCTCATCCCCGGTACCGGCACAGCCTCATCCCCGGTAATGCCACAGCCTCCTCCCCGGTACCGGCACAGCCTCATCCCCGGTACCGGCACAGCCCCGTTCCTGGTGTCACCCGAGCCCCAGCCCCGCTATCACCGCAGCCTCATGCCCGGTACCGCCACAGCTCTGTCCCCGGTACAGGCACAGCTCCGTCCCCAGTGCCGCCACAGCCCGGTCCCGGTGTCACCACAGCCCGGTCCCGGTGTCACCACAGCCCGGTCCCGGTGCCACCACAGCCCGGTCCCGGTGTCACCACAGCCCGGTCCCGGTGTCACCACAGCCCCACTCCCGGTGTCACCACAGCCCGGTCCCGGTGTCACCACAGCCCGGTCCCTCCCCGCTCGTCCCCATCCGGTTCCCGGTGACGCTCCCGCTGCCGTCGGGGCTCGGCCGCCCCTGTCCCCATCCCCAGCGCCGGTCCCCGCTGCCAGCCCCGGTGCCACCGATCCCCGTCCCCGGCAGTCCCCGGTGCCACCGATCCCCGTCCCCGGCAGTCCCCGGTGCCACCGATCCCCGTCCCCGGCAGTCCCCGGTGCCACCGATCTCCATCCCCGGCAGTCCCCGGTGCCACCGATCTCTGTCCCCGGCAGTCCCCGGTGCCACCGATCCCCGTCCCCGGTCCCCGGTGCCACCGGTGCCCGTCCCCCGTCTCCGCTCCCATCCCGTCTCCCCGCTCGCCGCCCCCCGGCCCCATCCCGGCCGCTGTGGCGGTCCCCGGTGCCACCGCTGCCCGTCCCCGGTGCCACCGCTGCCCGTCCCCGGTGCCACCGCTGCCCGTCCCCGGTGCCCGTCCCGTCCCCGGTGCCCGTCCCGTCCCCGGTGCCCGTCCCGTCCCGTCCGTACCATCGCGGCGGCTCATCCCGGCCGTAGGCAGCTGCCAGTCGGGCCCCGGCGGGGCAGAACCGGGGGCGACAGACGGGGACCGGGGGCGCAAACGGCGTGGGGAGGAAAGGGTTAACGGGGACTACCGGGAAGGGGGTGCGGGGGGCGGGTCCGGGGGTGCGGACCCCGCGGGGGGAGCGCTCAGGTGCCGGGGGTACCGCGGGGTGCAGGAGCGGGGGGTCCCGCCTGGCGGGACAGCGCAGCTGCCGGGGGAGTGGGGGGGGTGTCCCGGTTACCGGGGAGTCCCGGTTACCGGGGGGATGGGGGGAACCCCGCTGCCTGTCGGGGTGTCCCTGCCGGTGTCTGTGTGTGTGGGCAGGGGGGGGTTCCCGGTGGGGTTTTTTTTTTTGGGGGGGGGGGTCCCGGAGCCGCCGCCGCCGCGGGCGCGGAGCGCGCGGAGCCGCCGCGGCCCCTTTTTGGCACCGGGACCGGCGCGGCCTCAACCAATGGGAGCGCAGCGCGCGGGGGGAGCGGCCTCCTCATTGGTCGGGGCGGGATGGGGGCGTGGCCGTGTGGGCGTGGTTTGATGGAAAGGGGGCGTGGCCATGGCTGGGTGTTGGGGGGGGGGCGCGAGTGCGCCCCGCGCGTGCAACGCGCGTGCAACGGGGGGGGGGACCCCGGGAGGGGGGGGGCGAGGAGGAGGAGGGGGGGGGAAAGTGGAGGGGCGGGGGGGGGGAGGAAAAGGGGATGGGGGGGCGCTCACCCCCCAAAAAACCCCCTCACCCCAAACCCCCACCGCCAAAACCCCGCGATTTCCCCCCAAAAATCCCACGCGCTGGGCGAGAAGTTTGGGGAGGGGTGGGGGGGGGGGGGGTCCTTTTTGCCCTCTTGCAAAAAAAAAAAAAAAAAAAAAAAAATCACTCGTGCAGAAAGAAAATAAAAAAACCCTCAAAAAGGGTCGAGCGAGGACGGGGCCGGGGCCGGGGGGTCCCGCTCGCCCCCGCCACCGGCGCGGGAAGGCCCCGGATTCCCGGATTTGGCCGCTTGCCCCAGCCCCGTGGCGGCCCCAGCACGGAATGGTCCAAACCCGACGTTTCTGCCCCCAAAATCCCGGACGCGGCACTCGGAGCCAACACTTTCCCCCCCCCCCCCGGTAATTAAATCCCTCTGTGCAAAGGAAAGAAACCAAAATTTGGGCGTTTCGGCAGCGGGCCTGGGCAGCGGCTCCCGCCCAGCTCCGAACCTCGCGGTTTTCAACCCAAAACCGCAGCGGGGAGGGATTTTTTTGGGGGGGGGGAGAGGGGTGAGGATGGTGGTTGGGCCCCCCCTTGCTCCAGGATCTCTCCCTGCTGGCTGAGCAGGACCCCAGAGGCATCTGATGGGTGCAGGGTGGGCTTTGGGCTACCTGAGACCCCTCCTGGCTACCTGAGACCCCTCTGGGCCACCTGAGACCCCTCCTGGCCACCTGAGACCCCTCCCGGCCACCCGAGTGACCCCCAGGCAGGGCCTGCTGAGGCTCAGCCCGCCTCAGGTGGATTTTGGGGGGTCCTGAACGCCTCAATCCTCACCAAAAACCCAGCAGAGACAAAGAGCCGCCAGCTCCTCGCACACCTGGACCCCTCCCCAACGCCTGCGACCCCTCCCAAACACCTGAGACCCCTCCCCACCCCTGCCCCGAGCAGCGGCGGCCGCCACGGAACCATCCGGAGGTTCGGGCCCGGTGATTTGCTGGGCGGCGGGGTTGGGCGGGCGGGTGGGGGTCCCGGGGCGGGCGGGGGTCTCGGTGCCGAGGCGGGGTCCGGTGGCGGTGCCGAGGAGCTGCCATTGGCTGCGGCGGCCCCGCATTGGAGCCGCAGTCTCGGGCGAAGCCACGTCGCCGCGTCCGCAGCTGCGAGCGCCCGGCAAAGCGCCAGCGCGGCGGCGAGGGGGGGGATTTGGGGGGGGGGGTGGTGAGGGTTGGTGGGGGGGGGGGGGGGGGAGGCGCCGGATCGGGGAGGGGAAAAGCCCAAGAAAAAAAAAAAAAAAAAAAAAAAAAAAAAAGAGGGGGAAAAAATTTAAAAAAAAAAAATGAAGAAAAAAGGAGAAAAAATAAAATAAAAAATAATAATAAAAAGAGGGGGAAGGAAAAATATAAAAAAATCAAACCAACCAACCCCCCTCCTCTGAGCCCCCCCCCTCGCCCCCCAGCGCCCGCCCTCCCGCACCGCTGCCAGCTCCCCCCGGCCCTCGGCTTCGCCGCGAGAGAAAACAGCCCGAAACAGCCGGAATTGCCGCCAAAAATCCCCCCGGCGGCCCCTGACGCCGCTGCCAAGACCCTCCCGTGTGTGGGGAGGGGGGAGGAGGGCAGCCGAGAGGGGTGGGAGTGAGTGAGGGGTGTCCTGGACCCCCGAGCGGGGAGTGAGGGGGGTCCCGGGACGGACCCCGCAGGCCGGGGGGGGGACCTTGGCATCCAGGTGGCCTCGGAGAGAAGGCGCCGGATGCTTCTGGCAAGGGACCAGGCAGCCGAGGAGGGGAGAGCCGGCGGTTTTGGGGGGCACCCCGCTATGGGAGGGGGTGTCTGGCATTGGAGGGGGGGGGTGGTGGCGCTCGGAAAGGGGGGGGGGGTCTGGTATTTCGGGGTGGGGGGGCGCTGAGGCAGAGGAAGCGCCAGCCCGGCCCTGCCCGCAGCCACGTGGAGCATCCCGGAGGCTCGAGGGGAACCCGGGCATCCGCAAACCGCCCCCCTTTCCCCTTCCCCGGGCTCCCAGCCGGGACCCCCGACATCCGGGGGGGGTGGCGGGGGGGGTCCCGGGCGGTGCCGGTGGATGAGGTTTGGCACCACCGGACCGCCGAGCCCGGGCGTTCCCCCCGCAGCCCCCTCCCCACAGCGTGGCCCGGTGCCAGCCCGGGCCGGGGGGGCCCCGCGGTGCTGCGGCGTCCAAGAAAGCTTTTTGTGGCCCATCAATAATTCAGGGCCCCCCCCGGCCCGGCCGAGGGCTCCTCCATTATTGATGCCGCCAGAGACCGGGGGGACACGGGGAGGGGGTGGGGGGACACGGGGAGGGGGCTCAGCCCGGTGCCGTGATGCCGCAGCAAAGCCACGCGCGCCCGGGGGTCGCGGGGTGTCCCCCTCCCCTGTCCCCGGTGTGTCCCCCCCCCGCCCCCGTGACTCCCCCGATTGCATCAGCCGCGGGGCGGGGGGCACCGGGGGGCTCCGGGGGGCTCCGGGGGTAGCTGTGTGTGCACACAGGTGTCACACGCGTGTCACACCTGCGCTGTCACAGCCGCGCCGGGACACGGGGACAGGGCTGGGGACACCCCCAGGTGTCACCGCAGGTGTCACGGGTCACGCCCGGGGTGGTGGCGGAGACCCGGGAGCCTCGGGGGTGGGCAGGGGGTGGCTCTGCGCCAGGGGAGGGGACACGGGGGGACCCTGAGGGACACGGGGGGGACACGGGAAGGATGCGCAGGGACACGGAGGGGACACGGAGGGGACGCGGGGGGATCCCGGCCCACCGACAGCCACAGCCCGAGGTGTCCCCACGGAGACCAGAGCCGCTGCCGGGGACACCGGGGAACACCGGGGGACACCGGGGGACACCGGGGGACACCGGGGGACAGACACCGCCACAAACAGCCGCTCTGCCGCGCTCCCGCCGCATCCCGGAGCCCGAAATCCACCGGTGGCACCGGCCCAAAAACCGACCCGGGAGCGAGAAGGGGAGCGCGGTGCCCGCCCGTGCCCCCGGGGGGGGGTTCGGGGGGGGGTCGGGGGGGTCTGGGGGCGCGGGCACGGGGGGGTGCGGGCAGGGGGGACACGCGTGTGCGCTGGCGTGGCCCTGGCGCGTGCACACGCGTGTGCGGGGCGGGCGCCGAAGCTGCGAGAAAGCGCCCGCTGGCCGCCGGCCCAGACGGGACCGGCCGCCAAAACCGCCCCGAAAAGCGGGAGAAAAGGGCAAAGCCGGCGGGGCTGGGAGGGGGGGAACGGGAGCCGAGCCTCAAACCGAGCTAACGGCGGGGGGGGGGGGGGGGGACACACCCGGGATGGATCCCCCCGATCGGGACCCCCGTGCCGCAGCCCCCCGAGTTGTGCCCTCCCCGGGAAGCGCCCGGTGCTGCTCGTCCTGACGCGTCCCCCCTCGAAACGGGAGTCCCGGGACGCCCCCCACCCCCACCCAACCCCTCCCCCCGGACCCCACGGCCCGCAGCGATCGCCCCCCAGCCCCCCCAGAATGAGGTTTCGATCTTGTCCGAACCCCGAAATCGCCCCCCGGCCGAGCTCTGGCGGATCCCGGCGCCACAACCGGGCCGGGGTCGCGAAACCCCCCGAACGTCCCCGGGGTCCCACAGCGAACCCCCCGCGCCCCCCCCCTCCCCCCGGGGGGACCCCGGCTCCGCGGCGGCACCGGCCGAGGCTGGCGGGGCTCGGATCCGCTCCGCACCGCGCCAGAACCACCGGCAGCCCCCGCACCGGGACCGCACCGGGACCGCACCGGGACCGCACCGGGACCGCACCGGGACCGCACCGGGACGGCGCTCCCGGACCGGCCCCGTCTCGCTCCGGGAGGCACCGGCCACCGCGGAGGGGTCGCGACCCCACCCATTACACCCCATTTTTGGGCCGGGGGTGTGGGGGGGGGGGCAGCAGCGGATCGCGGCCAAAGGCACCGGTCCAACCCCCCCCCCCCCGCCCCCCGTCCCTCCCCCGCCGTTACCGGGCGCCTCCCGGTGCCGGCCGTACCTGGGTCAGGCAATACGGGGAGTACATGGCGGCGGTGTCAGCCGCGCCGGGGCATGGCGGGGGGCTCCGGGGCTCCGGGGGGTGCCGGGGGGGGGGTCCCGGGGGGTCCCGGTGCCGGCGGCGCGCGGGGAAAGTTTTGCCCGAAGTTGGCGCCCGCCGCACTTTTGCCGCGGGAAGCGCGCGCCGGCCACGCCCACCCCGAGGAAGACCACGCCCCATTCGCGGAGGACACGCCCCCTTGTGGAGGAGGACACGCCCACCACGGGGTTGGGACCGTCCGGTTGTCTCGGAGGCCACGCCCACCGTGACAGAGGCCACGCCCATGGCGGGATGGGGCGTGGGGGACGCGAGGGGACACGCGGGGACACGGAGGGGACACGGGGGGACACGGGGGGACACGGAGGGACATTGGGGACATTGGGGACACGGAGGGACACGCGGGGACACGGAGGGGACATTGGGGACACGGAGGGACACGGAGGGACACGGGGGGACATTGGGGACGCGGGGGGACACGGAGGGACACAGGGGGACACGGGGGGACACGGAGGGGACATTGGGGACACAGAGGGACACGGAGGGACACGGGGGGACATTGGGAACACGGGGGGACACGGGCGGACACGGAGGGACACGGAGGGGACATTGGGGACACGGGGGGACATTGGGGACATTGGGAACATTGGGGACATTGGGAACACGGGGGGACACGGGGGGGACACGGGGGGACATTGGGAACACGGAGGGACATAAGGGGGGACATTGGGGACACGGAGGGACATTGGGGACACAGAGGGACATAAGGGGGGACATGGGGTGGCCGCCACCCCCTCTGCCACCATCGCTGTGACCCCGCAGGGCCCCTGCAGGTCCCCACGGGTGACAGGAGCGGCGGTGGCAGCGCCGGAGGTGACACAGCGCGGTGACAGTGACAGCGGCAGTGCCAAGGTGGGTCCGGTGCCAGCACCGGTGGCTCTGTCGTGACAGGGACAGTGCCAATGACAGCGACAGAGCCGTGGGGTGGTGACAGCGGCAGCGCCACGGCAGTGTGGGTGACACTGGCGGTGACACGGTGATGGCAGTGACATGGCAATGGCAGTGACACGGTGGTGACAGTGGCAGCGCCATGGCAGTGAGGGTGACACTGGCGGTGACACGGTGATGGCAGTGACGGTGACAGTGCCACGGTGGTGACACGGTGATGGCAGCAGTGGTGACACTGCCACAGCAATGGGGGTGACACTGGTGGTGACAGTGCCACGGTGGTGACACGGTGAAGGCAGTGATGGTGACACAGCGGTGTGGGTGACACTGGAGGTGACACAGTGATGGCAGTGACGGTGACAGTGCCATGGTGGTGACACAGCGATGGCAGTGATGGTGACAGTGCCATGGTGGTGACACAGCGATGGCAGTGGCGGTGACAGTGCCACGGTGGTGACACGGTGATGGCAGTGACGGTGACAGTGCCGTGGTGGTGCGGGTGACACTGGAGGTGACACGGTGATGGCAGTGCCACTGTGATGGCAGTGACAGTGACAGTGCCATGGCAGTGAGGGTGACACTGGCACTGACATGGTGATGGCAGTGATGGTGACAAGGAGATGGCAGTGACAGTGACAGTGCCATGGTGGTGCGGGTGACACTGGCGGTGACACGGTGATGGCAGTGGCGGTGACAGTGCCACGGTGGTGACACGGCGATGGCAGTGATGGTGACAGTGCCACGGTGGTGACACGGCGATGGCAGTGACGGTGACAGTGACAGTGACAGTGGCGATGGCAGTGATGGTGACAGTGCCACGGTGGTGACACAGTGATGGCAGTGACGGTGACAATGGCAATGGCAGTGACACGGTGATGGCAGTGGCGGTGCCACTGCGGTGCGGGTGACACTGGAGGTGACACAGCGATGGCAGTAATGGTGACAGTGGCAGTGACAGTGACAGTGACACAGCGATGGCAGTGACAGTGACAGTGACAGTGGCGATGGCAGTGACACAGCGATGGCAGTGACAGTGACAGTGGCAGTGACAGTGACAGTGACAGTGGCGATGGCAGCCGCGGTGACGGCGGAGCCTCATCTGTCATTCCGGCTGCGGCCGCGTCCCTCCGCCATCTGTCACCACCCGGTGCCAGCGCTGGCACCGCCGCTGTCACCCCTTCAGTGCCGGAGCCTCCGCCGCCACCGCGGGGTGACACCGGAGGGGACCCGGCTTTGGGGACCGGGGGTGTCCCCGGGGGGGGGTGGCACCGCGGGGGTTGGGGGGGGGACACGGGGGGGACACAAAAGCCCCGCCCCGCCGGGCCCGGGAGGGGACAGCGGGGACAGGGGGGTGGCGGAAGAGCCCGCGTGTCCCCCCCGCTCCCCCCGTGTCCCCTCGGTGTCCCCACCAGCTGCTCGGGGACCCCCCGCGCCAGATGTGTCGCTGTCACCGGCTGCGGCCGCAGATGGAGCCGGGCTCGGGGGGGGGGGGGCGCGGGGCTGTCGCGGCATGTCGCGATAGGCGCTGTCACCTGGGGAGGGGACACGGCTGTCCCGGGAGTGCCCCCCCCCCACCCCCCCCACCCCCGCCAGGAAATTCGGGGCTGGGGGAGGGGCGGGGGGGGGTGGGGCAGCGGGACCGGGAGAATTCGGGAACTTCGCAATCCCCAAAATCGGCCGAAACCGCCCCAGAACGGGGCCCCTCCCGCTGGCCGGGCTGAGGGGGCCCCGGTTTCACCGGCGGAGGGGGAAAGGCGGAGCCCCGGATCCCGGGGGGCCCAGCCCGTTGGACCCCCCCCCCTCCGGAGAGGCCCAGGGAAGCTTTTGGGGCGATTTCGGGGGGTTTTGGCTCAGCTTCCCGGCAGATTTTCGGCGGCTGCCGAGGCCTGGAAGCCATTAGGGCTCCCCCCCCCCTCCTCCTCCCACCCCCGGCCCCCGGCCAGAACGGGCGGGGGGGTCCCGGTGCTCCCCTCCCGCCCCCCCGAGGGGCCCCGCCGGGAGCGGCCCCGCCGCCTCCACCGAGCCCCCTCCCCGTTTATGCCGCTCCCGGCTGGAGCACCGGGCGGGCGGGCGGGGGGGGATCCCCGGTAATGGGGGGGGTCCGGGGTGCGGGCGGCGGGCACGGAGGGGTTAACGGCGCTTGGCAGCGGCCCCGGGCTTGGCGGCGGCTGAAAAGGTTTGGGGGGGGTTGGGGGGGGTTTGGGGGGGTCCGCCCCCAGCCCAGCCCCCCCCCCACACGTGGGAGGAGCCGAGGGGTCGCTGGCAATGTGCTCCCCCCCCCCTCCCGGTGCAGCCGCCCCCCACGGAGGAGCCGCGTTCCCCCACCGGGGTCCCCCAAATCCTCCCGGGACCCCCGGGATGAGCCCCCCCACCCCGCCCGGTGCTCCCCGGTTCGCCCTGAGCTGCTCTGAGGGTCCCGCTGGGGTCCCCTGAACCGCCCCGGGATCCCCGGAAAGCCCCCGGGACCCTCCCCCGGTCCCCGCTGATCCCCCCCGGGTCCCCCCGCGACCCCCGGCCCGGGGCGCCCCCGCTCTGGCTCCGCCCCCAACCAGAATGACCCCGCCCACAGGCACGCCCACAGCATTAACCACGCCCCATTTAGACCCCGCCCATTAGCTCCCGCCCACGCCTCCGGTCGCTCTGACGTCATTTCCGGCGCGCGCTCAAGATGGCGGCGCCCTTGCGGCGGGCGCTGCTGGCGCTGGGCCCGGCCCGGTCCCGGTTCCCGGTGTCGGTGCCGCTCCCGGCGCGGCCCTACCGGGCGGATCCGCTCCGCCGCCGCCCAGGCCCGGCCCCGGCGGACCTCGATGATCTGCGGGCGGCCGCGCGGCGGTTCGGGCGTCTCGGGGAGGCCTCGGGGGTGGCGGTGTGGCGGCTGTGGCCGAGCCCGGAGCAGCTGCGGGAGTTGGAGGCGGAGGAGCGCGAGTGGGACCCGGCGCTCCGGGATGTGGAGGCCGAGCTGGATCGGCGGGAGCGGGAGGAGGCGCGGCGGAGAAAGGAGAGGTGAACCGGGAGCGCTGGGAACGGGACTGGGAGCGCTGGGAACGGGACTGGGATGAACCGGGAGCGCTGGGAACGGGACCGGGAGCGCTGGGAACGGGACTGGGATGAACCGGGAGCGCTGGGAACGGGACCGGGAGCGCTGGGAACGGGACTGGGATGAACCGGGAGCGCTGGGAACGGGACCGGGAGCGCTGGGAACGGGACTGGGCTGAACTGGGAACGGGACTGGGCTGAACCGGGAGCGCTGGGAACGGGACCGGGAGCGCTGGGAACGGGACTGGGCTGAACCGGGAGCGCTGGGAACGGGACTGGGCAGCGGGACTGGGATGAACTGGTCCAGAACTGGGAGCCTCGGCCCTGTCCGGCTCCCCGGGCGGTACCGGTAGATTGGGGAGGGGTCTCAGGGTGCCTCAGGGGGGTCTCAGGGGGGTCTCAGGGGGTTTCAGGGGTCTCAGGGGGGTCTCAGGAGGTTCAGGGGGTCTCAGGGGGGTCTCAGAGGGGTCTCAGGGGTCTCAGGGGGGTCTCAGAGGGTCTCAGGGGGTCTCAGGGGTTTCAGGGGGTCTCAGGGGGGTCTCAGGGGGTCTCAGGGGTCTCAGGGGTCTCTCTCCCCAGGGAGGAGCTCCAGGCCCGCAGCCTGGCGGCGATGCCGGTTGATTGGGGAGGGGTCTCAGGGGGGTTTCAGGGGGTCTCAGGGGTTTCAGGGGTGGTCTCAGGGGGGTCTCAGGGGGTCTCAGGGGGGTTTCAGGGGGTCTAAGGGGGTCTCAGGGGTCTCTCTCCCCAGGGAGGAGCTCCAGGCCCGCAGCCTGTTGGCGATGCCGATGGATTGAGGAGGGGGTTTCAGGGGTCTCTCCCCTGGCAGATTGGGGAGGGGGTCTCAGGGGGGTCTCAGGGGGTCTCAGGGGGTCTCAGGGGTCTCTCCCCCCAGGGAGGAGCTCCAGGCCCGCAGCCTGTTGGCGATGCCGGTTGATTGGGGAGGGGTCTCAGGAGGTTCAGGGGGTCTCAGGGGTTTCAGGGGGTCTCAGGGGTCTCAGGGGGGTCTCAGGGGTCTCAGGGGGGTTTCAGGGGGGGTCTCAGGGGGTCTCAGGGGTCTCTCTCCCCAGGGAGGAGCTCCAGGCCCGCAGCCTGTTGGCGATGCCGGTTGATTGGGGAGGGGTCTCAGGAGGTTCAGGGGGTCTCAGGGGTTTCAGGGGGTCTCAGGGGTCTCAGGGGGGTCTCAGGGGTCTCAGGGGGGTTTCAGGGGGGGTCTCAGGGGGGTCTCAGGGGTCTCAGGGGGGGTCTCAGGGGGTCTCAGGGGTCTCTCTCCCCAGGGAGGAGCTCCAGGCCCGCAGCCTGGCGGCGATGCCGGTTGATTGGGGAGGGGTCTCAGGAGGTTCAGGGGTTTCAGGGGGGGTCTCAGGGGTCTCAGGGGGGGTCTCAGGGGGTCTCAGGGGTCTCTCTCCCCAGGGAGGAGCTCCAGGCCCGCAGCCTGGCGGCGATGCCGGCCCGCGTGGCCGCCTGGCGCCGGGAGCGCGAGGCCGCCCGGGAACGGGCGCGGGCGGACGCCGAGCGGCGGCAGCGGCTCCTGGCCGAGGCCGGGCTGGGGGGTCTCCCCCGAGCCGGGACCCCCGCCCGAGCCCCGGGCCGGGCCCAGGAGGTGCTGGAGGAGCTGGAGCGGCGGCAGAGGCAGGAGGAGAAGCGGCGGCGGCGGCAGCAGCGGGAGGACGCGGCTCGCAGCGCTCTGGCCGCGGCCGAGGAAGCGGCGGCCGCGCTGTCGCCCCCGGGACCCCCCAAAACGGGCGAGGAGACCCCCTGAGCCCCTCCCCCACCCGCGGGAACCGCTCCTCGCCATCCCCCGGGATAAAAAAAGCAGCGGGACGGGGCTGGAAATGGGTTTAAAACTCTGCTTTTAATCTTTTTGCCGCCCGTTTCGGTTGTTCCGCGGCGCCGCCCCCCCCGCCCCCTCCCCTCCCCCACCCTCCCCTCCCCCACCCTCCCCTTCCCCGGGGCCTGACAGGGAGGGGGAGGGGTCGGGGCCAGGAGAAAGCGGGTGCTGAGACCCCCCCCCAAAACCAGGAGAGGCTCCCCCTGCTCCCAGGGGGGTGTGGGGGGGGGTGGGGGGGGGTGGTCCCCATCCCCCGCCCCCTCCCCCAAAAAAAACCTCAGGGGCTCGGATCACATCCTCACCCCTCCCCCACAGCGCGGGGGGACCTCCCCCCCACCCCAAAAAGCGGGGAGGGGTCTCTCAGTCGTCGTCGAAGTTCTGGCTGAGCAGGAAATTGGCCGCCAGGTTCTCGTTCTTCTCGCAGGCGAAGTAAGCCTGGATCACCAGGCTCTCGGGAAAGCCCAGCGCCTTCAGCTGCGGCACACAAAGGGTTAAACCTCGGCCCCCAGCCCCTCCCCGAACACCCCCAGACTCATTTTGGGGGGTCCCTTTAATCCTCGTCCTCCTGGGATGGTTTAACGCTGAGGTTTGGTGATTAAAATTCTTGTTTTTGGGTCGTTTTAAGGCCTAAAAATGTCGTTTTTCGGTGGTTTTTTTTGCTCTTTGTGCTGATCTCGACCCCAAAATCTCATTTTTTCATCATTTTTTTGCTCTGGGCACTGATCACAGCCCCCCATTCAAATCAAAAATCTTAATTTTCCATCAGTTTTTTGCTCTTTGTGCTAATCCCAACCCCAAAAATCTCATTTTTTCATCATTTTTTTGCTCTGGGTGCTGATCACAGCCCCCCACCCAAATTAAAAATGTCATTTTTCCATTAATTTTTTACTCTTTGTACTAATCCCAACCCCAAAATCTCATTTTCCCACCAATTTTTTGCTAATCCCAATCCCAAAATCTCATTTTCCACCGATTTTTTGCTAATCCCAACCCCAAAATCTCATTTTCCACCAATTTTTTACTAATCCCAACCCCAAAATCTCATTTTCCCACCAATTTTTTGTTCTTTGTGCTAATCCCAACCCCAAAATCTCATTTTCCACCAATTTTTTACTAATCCCAACCCCAAAATCTCATTTTCCCACCGATTTTTTGCTAATCCCAACCCCAAAATCTCATTTTCCACCAATTTTTTACTAATCCCAACCCCAAAATCTCATTTTCTGCCAATTTCTTGCTAATCCCAACCCCAAAATCTCATTTTCCCACCCATTTTTCACTCTGGCTGCTGCCCCCACCCCCCCACCCACCCCCACTCCTCCCCCCCCTGTGGATTTTGGGTTGAAATCCTGACATTTTTGACCCGAAATGTGATTTTCCTCACCCTCTCTATGGCTTCTTTCTCCTGCGGGGTGACCTGGATGTAATTCATCTGCGGGGTCTCGTCCCCGATGGCGCCCACCTCCCCCTCCAGCTCGCCCAGCTCGCCCAGGGGTTCGTTCAACATCTGGATGAACTGCTCCTGGTGCTGGCTGATTTGCTGGGGGGGTGGGCACGGCGGGTCAGGGGGGCTGGGGGCTTCTTGGGGGATTTTTTTGGGAATTTTTTGGGATTTTTTGGGGATTTTTTTGGGTTTTTTTGGGGATTTTTGGGGATTTTTTTTGGGATTTTTGGGGATTTTTTGGGGATTTTTTTGGGTTTTTTTGGGGATTTTTTGGGGATTTTTTGAGGATTTTGGGGGTTTTTTGGGAATTTTTGGGGGTTTTTTTTGGGGGGATTTTTGGGGGTTTTTTGGAGGATTTTTGGGTTTTTTTGGGAATTTTTGGGGGGGATTTTTTGGGGATTTTTGGGGATTTTTTGAGGTTTTTTGGGGGGATTTTTTGGGGATTTTTGGGGATTTTTTGAGGTTTTTTGGGGGGATTTTTTGGGGATTTTTGGGGTTTTTTTGAGGTTTTTTGAGGGGATTTTTTGGGGATTTTTGGGGATTTTTTGGGGGATTTTTGGGGTTTTTTGGGGTTTTTTGAGGGGATTTTTGGGTTTTTTTTGGGGATTTTTGGGGATTTTTTGGGGATTTTTTGGAGGATTTTTGGGGTTTTTTGGGTTTTTTGGGGATTTTTGACGTTTTTTTGGGATTTTTGGGGATTTTTTGGGGGGATTTTTGGGAATTTTAGGGATTTTTTGGGAGGATTTTTGGGGTTTTTTTGGGAATTTTTGGGGATTTTTTGGGGGTTTTTTTGGAATTTTTTGGGGTTTTTTTGGAATTTTTTGGGGTTTTTTCGGGAATTTTGGGGGTTTTTTTCGGGAATTTTTGGGGATTTTTGGGGGGGATTTTTGGGGTTTTTTTGGGAATTTTTGGGGTTTTTTGGGGGGATTTTTGGGGTTTTTTTGGGGGGGATTTTGGGGTGGTTTTTGGGGTGGGTTTTGGGGGAATTTTTGGGGTTTTTTTGGGGGATTTTGGGGTGTTTTTTGGGGTTTTTCGGGGGGATTTTGGGGTGTATTTTTTGGTATTTTGGGGTGTTTTTGGGGTGTTTTTTGGGTTGTTTTGGGGTGTTTTTTGGGGGGATTTTGGGGTGTTTCTGGGGTGTTTTGTGAGGATTTTTGGGGTGGTTTTGGGGTGGTTTTGGGGTGTATTTTGGGGTGTTTTTCGGGAATTTTTTTGGGGTGTTTTTTGGGGTTTTTTTGGGTTTTTTTGGGGTGTTTTGGGGTGTATTTTTGGGTGCGTTTTGGGGTGTATTTTGGGGTGTATTTTTGGGTGTTTTTGGGGTGTTTTGGGGTGTATTTTTGGGTGTTTTTGGGGTGTTTTTGGGGTGTATTTTTGGGGTGTTTTTGGGGTGTATTTTTGGGTGCGTTTTTGGGGTGTATTTCTGGGTGTTTTTGGGGTGTTTTTGGGGTGTTTTTGGGGTGTTTTGGGGTGTTTTTGGGGTGTATTTTGGGGTGTATTTTGGGGTGTATTTTTGGGTGTATTTTTGGGTGTTTTTGGGGTGTTTTGGGGTTTTTTTGGGGTGTTTTTGGGGTGTATTTTGGGGTGTATTTTTGGGTGTTTTTGGGGTGTTTTGGGGTGTATTTTTGGGTGCGTTTTGGGGTGTTTTGGGGTGTATTTTTGGGTGCGTTTTGGGGTGTATTTTGGGGTGTATTTTTGGGTGTTTTTGGGGTGTTTTGGGGTGTATTTTTGGGTGTTTTTGGGGTGTTTTTGGGGTGTATTTTGGGGTGTATTTTTGGGGTGTTTTTGGGGTGTATTTTTGGGTGCGTTTTTGGGGTGTATTTCTGGGTGTTTTTGGGGTGTATTTTTGGGTTTTTTTGGGGTGTTTTGGGGTGTATTTTTGGGTGTTTTGGGGTGTATTTTGGGGTGTTTTTGGGGTGTGTTTTGGGGTGTTTCTCTGTGTTTTTGGGGTGGTTTTGGGGTGTGTTTTTGGGTTGTTTTGGGGTGTATTTTGGGGTGTTTTTTGGGGTGTATTTTGGGGTGTATTTTTGGGTGTTTTGGGGTGTTTTTGGGGTGTATTTTGGGGTGTATTTTTGGGTGTATTTTTGGGTGTATTTTTGGGTGTTTTGGGGTGTATTTTGGGGTGTTTTTTGGGGCGTTTTGGGGTGTATTTTTGGGTGTTTTTGGGGTACCTGGAGCAGCTGGGGGTTCTCCTGGCCCAGCTGCTGCAGCAGGGCCGGCAGCAGCGCCGGGTTCTGTTGGATCACCTGCCGCATGTTCTGGAACTGCGGCTGCTCCCGCAGGAACTCCAGCGGGTTCTCACCTGCGGGGGGCGTGGCCAACAGCTGAGACCCCGCCCACATTACCATATATGGAAAAAACCCCCCCACACCCCCCACACCCACTCAGGCCATGCCCAAAAGTAGGCGTGCCTAACCCAGGCCACACCCACATGATGAATAATGATTGGTCAGGCCGATGAGGGGGTGTGGCCGTTGGGGGCGTGGTCTCGCCAAGCCACGCCCACTGACCTTCGGGCGGGGGCTGCTCCGGGGGGCGGGACTCCTGCACGGGCGGGCGCTCGGGCTCGGGGCTGCCGGGGATGCCCTGGGGGGGTCACGGGGGTCAGCAGAGCCCCCCGAGACCCCTCCCCAAATTCTGATCATTATCAGGGGTCAGCAGAGCCCCCCGAGACCCCTCCCCAAATTCTGATCATTATCAGGGGTCAGCAGAGCCCCCCCTGAGACCCCTCCCCAAATTCTGATCACCCTCACAGGGTCAGCAGAGCCCCCCGAGACCCCTCCCCAAATTCTGATCACTGTCAGGGGTCAGCAGAGCCCCCCCCGAGACCCCTCCCCAAATTCTGATCACTGTCAGGGGTCAGCAGAGCCCCCCCCTGAGACCCCTCCCCAAATTCTGATCATTATCAGGGGTCAGCAGAGCCCCCCCCGAGACCCCTCCCCAAATTCTGATCACCCTCACAGGGTCAGCAGAGCCCCCCGAGACCCCTCCCCAAATTCTGATCATTATCAGGGGTCAGCAGAGCCCCCCGAGACCCCTCCCCAAATTCTGATCAGTGTCAGGGGTCAGCAGTGCCCCCCCCGAGACCCCACCCCAAATTCTGATCATTATCAGGGGTCAGCACTGCCCCCCCCTGAGACCCCTCCCCAAATTCTGATCATTATCAGGGGTCAGCAGTGCCCCCCCGAGACCCCTCCCCAAATTCTGATCATTATCAGGGGTCAGCAGTGCCCCCCCCGAGACCCCTCCCCAAATTCTGATCATTAACAGAGGATCAGCAGAGCCCCCCGAGACCCCTCCTCAAATTCTGCTACCCTAAACCCATCCCAAAATCACCCCAGGACCCCTCAGAAGCCCCCAGGACCCACCCTAGAAGCCCCCAAGACCCCCTCAGAAGCCCCCAGGACCCCCTCAGCAGCCCCCAGCCCTCCCCAGAAGCCCCCAGGACCCCTTTAGCAGCCCCCAGCCCCCCCCGGGACCCCCTCAGAAGCCCCCAGGATCCCATAGCAGCCCCCAGGACCCCCTCAGCAGCCCCCAGCCCTCCCCAGCCCCCCCCGGGACCCCCTTAGAAGCCCCCAGGACCCCCCCAGAAGCCCCCAGGACCCCCCCAGGACCCCCCAGGACCCCCCCAGAAGCCCCCAGGACCCCATAGCAGCCCCCAGGACCCCATAGCAGCCCCCAGGACCCCCCAAGAAGCCCCCAGGACCCCCTCAGAAGCCCCCAGGACCCCCCCAGGGCCCCCCAGCCCCCCGAAGCCCCCTCCTCACCGTCAGCAGGTACTCCACGGCGCGGTGAGGGTTGTTGTAGCTGGCCCTCAGCGCGGCCACCACGCGCTCCCGCTCGTAGCCCATGGACACGATCTCCGACAGCATCGTCTCGTACTCCGAGCCCGTCACTGCCGGACCCCCGCCCCAAATCAGCCGGGAGAGACCCCCAGCCCGCCTCCCATCCCCCGCTGGGACCCCTGAAACCCCCCCCACAACCCCAAAACTTCTCTTTTCCCCGAAAATCCTCTTTTGCCCCAAAACGAGGGTCCCGAATCTCAAGCCCCCCTACCCCGGTTCCAGCCCCAGGGGAGCCCCCAAACCCCCCCAGGAGCCCCCAAAGCCCCCCCAGGAGCCCCCAAAACCCCCCAGGAGCCCCCAAACCCCCCCCAAGAACCCCCAAAACCCCCCAGGAGCCCCCAAACCCCCCCCAAGAACCCCCAAAACCCCCCAGGAGCCACAGAACTCCCCCAGGAGCCCCCCAGGAGCCCCAAACCCGCCCAGGAGCCCCCAAAGCCCCCCCAGGAACCCCCAAACCCCCCCAGGAGCCCCCAAACGCCCCCGGGAGCCCCCAAAGCCCCCCAGGAGCCCCCAAACCCCCCCCCAGGAGCCCCCAAAGCCCCCCAGGAGCCCCAAACCCCCCCCAAAGCCCCCCAGGACCCACCGAGGGTGGAGGCGGCGTCGGCCGAGCGTCCGGAGCTGCCCGGGGGGGGAACGGAGCTGCGAGGGGGGAACGATGCAAGGGGAGCTCCAAATGTCCTGTGAGCCCCCCAAAACCCCTCCAGACCCCCCCCAAATCCCCTGTGACCCCGCCCAGACCCCCTGTGACCTCCCCAAAATCCCATGAGCCCCCCAAAACCCCTCCAGACCCCCCCCTAAATCCCCTGTGACGCCCCCAGACCCCCTGTGACCCCCCCAAAATCCCATGAGCCCCCCAAAATCCCTTCCAGACCCTCCCCAAATCCCCTGTGACCCCCTCCAGACTCCCTGTGACCCCTCAAAACCCCTCCAGACCCCCCGAAAAACCCCTCCCTGTGCCCCCCAAACCCCCTGTGACCACCCCAAACCCCTCCCTGTGCCCCCCAAACCCCTTCCCGTGCCCCCCACCCCCCAAAACCCCACCCAGACCCCCTATGACCCCCCCCAAACCCCTTCCCGTGCCCCCCAAACCCCCTGTGACCCCTCAAAACTCCTCCAGACCCCCCCCAAAACCCCTCCCTGTGCCCCCCAAACCCCCCCATGACCCCCCCAAACCCCTTCCCGTGCCCCCCAAACCCCCTCTGACCACCCCAAACCCCCCGTGACCCCCCAACCCCTCCCTGTGCCCCCCAAACCCCCCCCAAACCCCTCCCTGTGCCCCCCAAACCCCCCCATGACCCCCCCAAACCCCCTCTGACCCCCCCAAAACCCCTCCCTGTGCCCCTCAAAACCCCTCCAGACCCCCCCAACCCCTCCCTGTGCCCCCCAAACACCCCTGTGCCCACCCCAGACCCCCCCATGACCCCCCCAAACCCCTCCCTGTGCCCCCCAAACCCCCTGTGACCCCCCCAAAACCCCTCCCTGTGCCCCTCAAAACCCCTCCAGACCCCCCCAAACCCCTCCCTGTGCCCCCCAAACCCCCTGTGACCACCCCAAACCCCCCCATGCCCCCCCCAAACCCCCTCTGACCCCCCCAAAACCCCTCCCTGTGCCCCTCAAAACCCCTCCAAACCCCCCCAAACCCCTTCCCGTGCCCCCCAAACCCCCCAAAACCTGCTGCCCCCCCCCAGCCCCGTTCCTCACCCCGCTGCGGGCTCGGCCAGGGCGAGGGCGGGGGGGTCCTGGGCCGGGGGCTCCTCGCTGGGGGCGGCCGGAGGGGGAGGGGCGGCGTCGGCGGCCGGGGGGGGCCCTGGGGGGGCTGCGGGGGGCTCGGAGGGGGCTCCGGCCTCGGGGGCTGCAGAGCCCAGAGCAGACTTGGCCTGAAAAGGGGGGGAGGGGAGGGGTTGGGGATCCCCTGGGACCCCCCCCGAGAGCAGCCAGAGGAATGGGAGACCCCCGCCCACCCCCGAAACTGCAGCTCAGAGCCCCCCCAGGCTCCAAAATCACCCCCAAGGACCCCTCGGGGTACCCCAGAGACCCCCAAGGACCCCTCAGACCCTCAATAAACCCCCCAAACATTCCATGGGACCCCCAAGGACCCCTCGGGGTTACCCAAGGACCCCTCAGACCCTCAATAAACCCCCCAAACATTCCATGGGACCCCCAAGGACCCCTCGGGGTACCCCAAAGACCCCTCAGACCCTCAGCAAACCCTCCAGACCCTACATGGGGACCCCCAAGGACCCCCCAGGGTTCCCCAAAGACCCCTCAGAGCCTCTCCAAACCCTAAATAGAACCCCCAAGGACCCCTCAGGGTTCCCCAAACCCCCCCAAGGACCCCTCAGGGTTACCTAAAGCCCCTCAAAGACCCCTCAGGGTTCCCCAAACCCCCCCAAAAGACCCCTCAGGGCTCCCCCCAGGTCCTCTGGGACCCCCAGGGTTCCCTAAACCCCCCCAAGGACCCCTCAGGATTCCCCAAACCCCCCAAAGATCCCTCAGGGTTCCCCAAACCCCCCCCAAGGACCCCTCAGGGTTCCCCAGACCCCCCCAAGGACCCCTCAGGGTTCCCCAAAGCCCCCAAGGACCCCTCAGGGTTCCCCAAACCCCCCCAAAGACCCCTCAGGGCTCCCCCCAGGTCCTCTGGGACCCTCAGGGTTCCCTAAAGCCCCCCAAGGACCCCTCAGGGTTCCCCAAACCCCCCAAAGATCCCTCAGGGTTCCCCAAACCCCCCCAAGGACCCCTCAGGGTTCCCCAGACCCCCCCAAGGACCCCTCAGGGTTCCCCAAAGCCCCCAAGGACCCCTCAGGGTTCCCCAAACCCCCCCAAGGACCCCTCAGGGCCTCTCCAAACCCTAAATAAAACCCTCAGAGACCCCTCAGGGTTCCCCAAACCCCCCCAAAGACCCCTCAGGGCTCCCCCCAGGGCCTCTGGGACCCTCAGGACCCCCTCCCCAGGAGGTTCCACCTTGGTCACCATGACCACCACGAAGTTTTTCTCATCGATGCGATACTCCCGGATGGGGACGTCGTCGCTCAGGATCTTCCCGGCGTAGATGAGTTTCTGCCCCGCCACGGGGAAGGCGTCGCTGCCTTTCTCAGCCTCGATTTTCTCCTTCAGCGCCCGCACCTGAGGCCCGGGAGAGGGGTCAGGGTACCCCAAAAACACCCCCGGAGCTCTCAGTGCCCCCCCTGCCCTCCTCCTCGGCAAATCCAGGGGGTTAAATGGAGGAAAATGAGGGAGGAATGATGAATATTCATGAGGGGGGTGGTTTAAAATCGCCTCTGAAACTGCAGCCGAAAGGGGGGGAAAATAACGGGGACCCCACCCCGAAATAAAAGGTGGAGAGCTCATGGGGCGGCAGCAAAGAGAGAACGACCCCCCAAAAATGAAGGGTGGGAGCCGCCCCCCTCGGCCGGCAGCTTCATCCCCCCCTAAAACTGGGGAGAGGGGCACGGGGAGCGCCCCCTCCCCCCAAAACGGGGCTCAGGGGCAGGCGGAGCTGCCGCCCCCTCCTCACCCAGCTCCATCCCGGCCCCGGAGAGCCCCGGGAGGGGCCGGGACCCCCTGAGGGAGGCGCGGGGTGAGGGGAGGGGAGGGGGGCGAGGTCCGGGCCCCGCCCGCGCCCCCCCCCTCCCCCCCCCGCGGGGGCTCCGCCGCGGCCTCACCGTCTCGTGCGGCTCCATGCGGATCTTGAAGGTTTGCTGCTGCAGCGTCTTGAGCGTCACGGTCACCGCCATGGCGGGACGGGGAGGGGGCGGCGGCGGCTGCTCCCGGCGGCCCCACAACATGCAACTCACGCCGCCGCCATCTTAGGCGGCCCCGCCGCTTCCGCCGCGGCGCCGGAAGTGCGTCACGGCGCCCGCGCGCGCGCCTCGCTCCCGCCCTTAATCCCCACACACCCCCCCGCCCCGGGGGGGGGGAAAAGTTCTTGTCACGTGACACCGGAACGGGGGGAGGGGGCATTCCCTGATCACGTGACACCGGAATAAAAGGGGCGGCGACGGGACGAGGATCGCGAGTCACGTGATGCAGGAAAACCCCCCCGCGCGCGGGGGCCCGCCCTCGGTCACGTGACGCGGGCGAGGGGTTAAAAGCGCGCGGGGGGGGAAGAAGAAACCCGTCCCGCGGTCACGTGACGCGCACGGCGGCACAAAATGGCGGCGGCCGCAACATGGCGCGGGCGGAGAAGGGGGGAAAAGGAGGAATAAAAGAGGAGGAAGCGGCGGCGCCGGGACGATCGTTAATTTAATAGAAACCGGATCGCGACAACCCCCCGTACAGTCCCGTGCGACACCGCCGGTGCTTCCCCCACCCTCCCCCCGACACCCCACTGCACCCCTCCCCAACCCCCGGCGCTGGTCCTGAGTCCTCGCCCCGCGGGGCGCCCGGTGCCGGTTGGGTCCCGGCCGGGCCGGTTCGGTGCCGGCGCGGTCGCGGCTTCCCCCGGGGCCCGCGGGCGGCGGCGCCCATAGAAAAGAGTCCAGGTCTCACAGAGACAGAACGGTCCCCGCCGCAGGGCCCTCACAGCTCGTCCCGCGGGGCCGCCTCCCCCTCCTCGGGCTCGGCCTCGGGCTCCTCCTCATCCTCGTCTTCCTCGTCCCCATCGCCCTCATCGTCCCCTTCCTCGTCCTTCTGCTGCTTCTCCTCCTCCTCCTGCTTCTTCCGCTGCTCCTCGTCCTGCTGCTCCTTCATCTTCCTCTCCGCCTCCTGCGGGAGGTCACGGCGGGGTCACGGGGGGTGGGGGGCTCGGGGGGGGGTTTGGGGAGGGGTCCCGGGGGTCTCACCCCCTCCCTTTACCTTGGTGGCCCCCCAGGTCTCGTTGCCGATCTCCTCCGCCAGCTTCTCGTCGTCCGTGATCAGGAAATTGTCGAAGATGGTGCCCGACTTCACCTGTGGGGACGGGGGGAGTGAGGTGGGGAGGGGTCCTGCAGCTCCTGGGGACCCCCCCGGCCGCTCCCGGGGCCCCCCCGGACCTGCCAGAGGTCGAGGCCGATGACCCCGAAGCTGTCGTAGGAGTAGAGCAGCGGGTCCGGGCTGTACTCGGGGTTGTCGATCTCGGGGTGCACCCACTTGCCCTTGTAGTCGGGGTTGTCGATCTGCTGCGGCCTCCACTCGCCCTGGGGGGGCACAAAACGGGGTTCAGAGAGGCCACAGCCCCTTCCCCGACCCCCCACAAAGCGCAGCCCCCCTGCCCAGGCCCTCACCTTGTACTCGGGGTTCTGGATCACGGGGGGCTCCCACTCCCCGTCCATCTCCTCGTCCCAATCCTCCGGTTTCTTGGCGTCGGGGTCGGGGATGTGCTCGGGTTTGTCCCAGTCCTGCAATGGGGTTTTGGGGAGGGCTCAGGGGGCTGCTGGGGCCCCCCCAGGATGCTCTCACACGCCTCTCCAATCTCCCTCAATTCCCCAAATTTACCCAATCCCATTCCCCCCCTAACCCTCCCAGGGGATTTTTACAATCCCCCCCCAAAACTGGAGACCCCCAAGTCACCCCCAGACCCTCCCTAAACCCCCCCAGAGCTCCCCCAAACCCCATCAAGGCACAATCCCACCCCTGACCCCCCCCTTTTCCCCACCTCAGGTTTGGTGTCCTCGGGGTCATCGATCTTGGCCCTCTCGTCCCAGTCCTCGGGTTTCTTGGCCTCGGGGTCCTTGATCTTTTTCGGGGGGAGGAAATCCCAATCCTCCTCCAGGCTCCCCGACTCCACGCGGGCGTTGTCGATCTTCACCTCGTACGTGTTGTCCGGCCGCACCACCAGCGTGTACAGGTGGGTGAACTCATCATCCTGGGGGCACGGGAGGGGGCTCAGCCAGACTGGAGACCCCCCCCCAAAATTGGGAGAGACCCCCCCCCAAACCCTTCCCCACACACCCACCTTGCAGCGAATATCTTTATTGATCAACACGTTCTTCCCTTTGTAGTTAAAAATCACGTGGACCTTCTTGGTGCCTGGGCCGCAGATGTCGGGGCCTGGGTGGGTGGGGGGGACACAGAGGGGGTCAGGGAAGGGGTCCAGACCGCCCTGAGAGGGGCTGAGGAAGAGGAGGAACACCCACCAAACATGATGTTGTACTCGGAGTCGCCGTGCATGTCCTCCTGGCTCAGGCTGGCCGGGAAGAGCTTGACGTAGCCGCCGCCGCAGTCGATGTTCTGCTCGTGCTTGACGGTGAACTGCACCACCAGCGTCTTGTCGCGGTTGCTGAAGGGCTCGAAGCGCGAGGACAGGGCGTAGAACCGGGCGTCCTGGCTTGTCTGGATCCCTGAGGGATGCGGGGCGTGGTGGGCAGGGTGGAAAATAAAACAAAAAACCCCCACCCTGGAGGTTCTTCCTCACCTGGCGCGACCCTCAGCCGCCCCACTCACCTTTGTCCTTCTCGGCGTCGCCGTAAAATTTGCCGGCGGTGAGGACGAAGCGCCCGTAGTCGGGTTTGTGCTTGGATTCCACCCACCGGCGGGTCCAGGCCTCTGTGTGAAAGCGGCAGCAAACTTGAGTCCTCCAGGCCTGCCCCCCAAAAAACTCCTGCTGCCCCCCAGGAGCTCGGGGCGGGACGGATTTGGGGTTCCGGGGGGGAAGGGAAGTGCTCCAGGAACCGGCTCCACGTGGGTGCTGTGCTCCTCAATGTTCTTTTCCTGCTGCTTTTCCTCTTTTCCTGCTGCTTTTCCTCTTTTCCTGCTGCTTTTCCTCTTTTCCTGCTGCTTTTCCTCTTTTCCACCTGCTCAGCTCTGCTTGGGGGCTGACCCTGAGCCCCCCTACCCTGTCCCACCGGTGATCCCCCACCTTTCCTGCCCAGGGAGACGCCTCAGACCCCCCCTCCCACCTGTCCCAACACCCACCTGTCCCCACACCTGAGCAGTGGCCTCCTGCACCCCCCGTCACCTCAGGGAGCTCAGGGGGTCCCCCCATTCTCTCCCCTCACCCAACACAGAACGATCCCGTCCCTTTTCCCCTCAGAAATCACAGCAAGGTCCCACTCCTCTCCCATCACAGAACAGAGAAAAATTCCCACATTCTTTCTATGAAGAAAATATTAAGATTTCTCCATTATCTCCTAAAAGTACACGAGTGGGGGGGGGGGGGGGGGGTCACTCATTTCTCTCCCCTCAGAGAACACAAGGGGGTCCCCCATTTCTCCCCCCTGAAGTCACAGGGGGTCCCCCCGTTCTCTCTCCTCACGGATGACAGGAGGATCCCCTCGTTCTCCCCTCAGAAAAGACGGGGTGGTCCCTCCATTCTCTCCCGTCACAAAACACAAGAGGGTCCTCCCATCCTCTTGCCTCCCCCTCAGACTCCCCCCCAGCCTCCTCAGGCGCCGCCCCCCCAACCCCCTACCCTCAGGAGCCCCCCCTCAGGCCCCGCCCTCAGGGACCCCCGCCCCGGCCCCTCCCTCACCTCCATCCCCGAACTCCTCGCGGAAGAACTGGGTGGGGCCGGCGGCCGCCAGGAGGGCTCCGAACAGGACGGGGGCGAGGACACTGAGGGGGCTCATGGCGGGGGGCGGGGGGAGGTCAGGCCACACTCGCTCCGTCCGTCCCGGCCCGGCGCCGCCCGGCACTGCGGAGGGGGGAGGAGGTGCCGCTGCCTTTTATCCTCCCGCCGCCCCTCGCCCCGCCTCCGCCGCCCTGCCATTGGCCAGAGCCCGCGCGCGGCCCTCTCCCATTGGCCGCCCGCCCGCCGGCCGGCGGCGACGGCGCCCCCGAACGTTGGCGTCCCAGATGGCCGCTTCCCATTGGCTGAGCGCGGCGGCCAATGAAGAGCGACCACGCGTTCGGAGGGAGACGCCCCCCCGCCCCCCGCCTCGCTCCCGGGGTCACGTGGGGCGCGCGCTCTTAAAGGGACAGGCCTGGCAGTAGTGGGGGGGTGAGGAAATTTGAGGCGAAATTGGGAATCTGGGGAGGGAGCAACGCAGACGCGGCCCGGGGGGAGTCTCCTGCTCTCCTTTGCCGTCACGTAGCGCCGTGACGTGGTGGCGAAGTCGTTGATTAAGCGGTGTCACAGCAGGTGTAGACACAAGGGAAGCGAACTCAGGCCGGGGGCTGCTCTAATGAAGCCCTGGGCGGCATCAGCCCTCTGTGGGGCAGCTTCGCGCTTCATGACGTCATTGCGCAGCCTCGTGACGTCACGGCGCCGCTCGCGGCCGCCAGTGCCACCGCGCCACACTCAACATGGCGCCCACCACGCTCTGCACGGGGCCCGCGCCACACCCAAGATGGCGGACGCGCCACACCCCCCCTCTTCCTTCCCGGTGAGGCAGCGGCACTTCCGGCCGCCCCGGGATCACTTCCGGCGGCTCCGGCATCACTTCCGGCCATGGCGCCGAGCGTGGCGGAGCGGCTGCTGGAGCGGCTGGACCAGGCCGGCGGTTCCGGGGGGCTCTGCAGCGTCCAGGCCGCCGCCGAGCTCGGCGTGGACCACCAGACTCTCGTGGGCGCCGTGAAGAGCCTCCAGGCGCTGGGCGAGGTGCGGGCGGCGGGGCGCGGGGGAGCCCCCGGGCGCCGCTGCCGGTGCTGATGCCGGTGCCGGTGCAGGTGATCGAGGCGGAGGCGCGGACGGCGACGCGATGGGAGCTGAGCCCCGAGGGCCAGGAGGTGCTGCGGGACGGCAGCCCCGAGGTTCGGCTGTTCCGGAGCCTTCCCGAGGAGGGGCTGCCCCAGGGCGAGGCCGTGGTGGGTACCGGGGGCACCGGAGCGGCGGCACCGGCGGCGGGCGGCGCGTCCCTCACGGCCGCTGTGTCCCCGCAGAAGCTGCCCGGGGGATCCTTGGGCTTCAGCAAGGCCATGGCCAACAAGTGGGTGCGCCTGGATAAGGGAGCGCCCGGCGGTCCCCGAGTGCTGCGAGCCGTGAGTGGCCCGGGAGGGAGGGACGGGGGGCACCGGGAACCGGGAATGGCCCGGGGGGAGGGACGGGGGGCACCGGGAATGGCCCGGGGGGGAGGGACGGGGGGCACCGGGAATGGCCCGGGGGGGAGGGACGGGGGGCACCGGGAACCGGGAATGGCCCGGGGGGGATGCACGGGGGTCCTTGGGATGCAGGAATGTCCCGGGAAGGGATGGACGGGGGTCCCCACGAACCGGGGGTGGATAACCGGGGGTCATCGAGAACCGGGAATATCCCGGTGGGGGATTCACGGGGGTCCCCAGGAACCGGGACTGTCCCGAGAAGGGATGGATGGGGGTCCCCAGGAACCGGGGGTGGATGCCCGGGGGTCCCCAGGAACCGGGACTGTCCCGGGAAGGGCTAACCGGGGGTCCCCGTGAACCGGGAGTGGCCCGGGGGGGATGCCCGGGGGTCCCTGGAATGCGGGAGTGGCCCGGGAAGGGATGGACGGACGTCCCCAGGAACCGGGACTGTCCCGGGAAGGGCTAACCGGGGGTCCCGGGGGTCCCCGTGAACCGGGCAGAGTTTGGGGAGGGGGCTCCCTGGATGTGGGGGGATCCCGAGGGTCCCGGCTGGGCCCCCCCAGGTGCCCTCGGTGCAGGACACGGTGCAGGAGCACCTGGGACAGGTGAGGGCGGGGGGAGCCCAGGCCCTGCCCGAGCGCGACCGCGCCGAGCTCAAGAGGAGGAAGCTGCTCCTGGAAGTGTGAGTGAGAAAAAAATATATTAATAAATTAATTAATATTAAAAAAATTAATAAATGAATATTTTATTACTTCTAGACTGCACAATTCTATTCGTTAACGCTTTTTTTATTACCTGTGGATTTATCGGTTTTCATTTCGGGTTTATCTTTATTCTTTACTCTTTTTTGTTATTTTTTTGTCCAAACTGGGAACATCCAACTTCTCTAAAGGGCCACAAACTCAAACCCCCATCTGAGCCATTTTCAAACCCTTTTTTCTTCCGTTTGTTGAAGTTTATCGAGTTTAATCTCAACAAAATCAAACTTTAAGGCTCCGGTTAAAGACTCGGCGCAAAACCCGCCCGGGCGAAACGTTAAATAAAAGAAATACCGAGTTAATTAATGCAATTAACGCTAATTAAAGCGACCAAGGAGGAATTAGGGATTCTGAATCGCTCCCAACGCCCCCTCAGGACCCTCAAATCCTTCTGGATCCGCAAAGGCAGCGCCTTCAGCACGGCCGTGGCGCGGCCGGAGACGGAGCTGACCCCGGAGATGATCGCCACGTGGGTGTCACCCCCCCCCCGACCCCCCAGGAGCCTCTGTCACCTCGGGGTGTCCCTGCCGTGACCCCCTGACCCCTCCTGCAGAGGCTCCTGGCGCCGCCTGCCCTTCAAACCCTACAATTTCTCCTCGCTGGGGTTGCCCCCGGCCTGCGGCCACCTGCACCCGCTGCTGAAGGTGCGCTCGGAGCTGCGGCAGATCTTCCTGGAGATGGGGTGAGTGGGGGGCTCGGGGGGGCTCTGAGGTGGGGGGAGGGGTTTTCTCCACCGTTCTGAGGTGGTCCTGGACCCCCCCACTCTGCCCAGGTTCACGGAGATGCGCACGGGTAACTTCGTGGAGAGCTCCTTCTGGAATTTCGACGCGCTGTTCCAGCCGCAGCAGCACCCGGCGAGGGACCAGCACGACACCTTCTTCCTGCTGGGTGGGCAGCTGCTGACCCCCTGCCCCTCACCTCGGGACCCCTCTGGACACCCCCAAACCCCCCTGACCCCTCAGTGCTCACCCCAAACCCCCCTGACCCCCCTGGGGCTCACCCCAAACCCCTCCTGACCCCTCAGTGCTCACCCCAAACCCCCCCTGACCCCCTGGTGCTCACCCCAAACCCCTCCTGACCCCTCAGTGCTCACCCCAAACCCCCCCTGACCCCTCAGTGCTCACCCCAAACCCCCCTGACCCCTCAATGCTCACCCCAAACCCCCCCTGACCCCTCAGTGCCCACCCCAAACCCCCCCTGACCCCCCTGGTGCCCACCCCAAACCCCCCTGACCCCTCAGTGCCCACCCCAAACCCCCCCGACCCCCCTGGGGCTCACCCCAAACCCCTCCTGACCCCTCAGTGCTCACCCCAAACCCCCCCTGACCCCCTGGTGCTCACCCCAAACCCCTCCTGACCCCTCAGTGCTCACCCCAAACCCCCCTGACCCTCCTGGGGCTCACCCCAAACCCCCCTGACCCCCCTGGGGCTCACCCCAAACCCCCCCTGACCCCCCTGGAGCTCACCCCAAACCCCCCTGACCCCTCAGTGCTCACCCCAAACCCCCCCTGACCCCTCAGTGCCCACCCCAAACCCCCCTGACCCCCCTGGGGCTCACCCCAAACCCCCCCTGACCCCTCAGTGCTCACCCCAAACCCCCCCTGACCCCTCAGTGCCCACCCCAAACCCCCCTGACCCCCCTGGGGCTCACCCCAAACCCCCCTGGGGCTCACCCCAAACCCCCCCTGAGCCCCCTGGTGCTCACCCCAAACCCCCCCTGACCCCTCAGTGCCCACCCCAAACCCCCCTGACCCCCCTGGGGCTCAGCCCAAACCCCCCTGACCCCCCAGTGCTCACCCCAAACCCCCCTGACCCCCCTGGTGCCCACCCCAAACCCCCCCTGACCCCTCAGTGCCCACCCCACTCTGACCCCCAAAATCCCTCTGACCCACCACCAGTCCCCCAAAACCCTCTGAACCCCCACAAACGCCCCTAAAAAACCCTCCAGACCCCTCCCCTTCAACTTGGGACCCCTCTGGACCCCCCCAAACCCCCCTGACCCCCCCGGTGCCCACCCCACTCTGACCCCCGAAATCCCTCTGACCCACCACCAGCCCCCCAAACCCCCTGAACCCCCTCAAACGCCCCTCAAAACCCTCCAGACCCCTCCCCCTCACCTCTGGACCCCCCCAAATCCCCCTGATCCCCCTGGTGCCCACCCCAAACCCCCCTGACCCCCCGCTGCCCGCCCCACTCTGACCCCCAAAATCCCTCTGACCCACCAGCAGCCCCCCAAACCCCTCTGAACCCCCACAAACGCCCCTCAAAACCCTCCAGACCCCTCCCCCTCACCTCTGGACCCCCCCCCAAATCCCCCAGACCCCTCCCCTCACCTTTCTTCCCCCCCCCAGACCCCGCTGAAGCCCCCCAGCTGCCCCCTGGCTACTTCTCCAGGGTGAAGAAGGTGCACTCGCAGGGAGGCTACGGCTCACAGGGGTGAGACCCCGACCTCGGGGGGCGGTCCCGGGGGGTCCCACGTGTGTCCCCCACCCCCCTGAACCCCCTTTGCGTGTCCCCCCCCCACCCCAACCAGGTACAGGTACGAGTGGAAGGTGGAGGAGGCGCGGAAGAACCTGCTGAGGACCCACACCACGTCAGCCAGCGCCCGCGCCCTGTTCCAGCTGGCACGGCAGGTCTGGGGGCTTTTGGGGGGTCTGGGGGCTTTTGGGGGGTCTGGGGGCTTTTGGGGGGGGGGGTCTGGGGGCTTTTGGGAGGGTCTCGGGGCTTTGGGAGGGTCTGGGGGCTTTGGGAGGGTCTGAGGGCTTTGGGAGGGTCTGGGGGCTTTGGGAGGGTCTGGGAGCTTTGGGGGGGTCTGGGGGCTTTGGGAGGGGTCTGGGGGCTTTGGGGGGATTACAGCCACGAGGGGGAACAGATGATTTTTTGGGGGATCAGTGAGTTTGGGGTTTGGGGTGCTCACAGCCGAGTTCGGGAGGCTCAGCGTTATTCGGGGCGAGGCTCAGGACGCCCGGAGCAGTTTGAGGTGGGATCAGAACAATTCTGGGGAGGGGTCTCACGCCTGTTTCCCCCCCTCCCCACGCCAGGAGAAGTTCACCCCGGTGAAATATTTCTCCATCGACCGCGTGTTCCGCAACGAGAGCCTGGACGCCACGCACCTGGCCGAGTTCCACCAGGTCGAGGGCGTCGTGGCCGACCGGGGGCTCACCCTGGGCCACCTCATGGGCATCCTCAGGCAGTTCTTCACCAAGCTGGGTACACGGGGAGGGGGACACTGTGAGACCCCAGACCCTTTTCACCTGCCCCTCCTGACCCCCCCCCTCCTCTCTTTGTGCCCCCAGGGATCTCGCAGCTGCGTTTCAAACCCGCCTACAACCCCTACACGGAGCCCAGCATGGAGGTGTTCAGCTACCACGAGGGTGAGGAGGGGGGTCCTGGGGGTCTTGGGGGGATTCTCTTATGGGTGGGGGTCTCATCCTCGTTCACCTCGCCCCAGGGCTGAAGAAATGGGTGGAGGTGGGAAACTCGGGGGTCTTCCGCCCCGAGCTGCTGCTGCCCATGGGGCTCCCCGAGAACGTCTCCGTCATCGCCTGGGGGCTCTCGCTGGAGCGGTGAGTGGGGGTCGTTTGGGGTGGGGGGGGGGGGATAGAGAGGGGGTGACCCCCGCTGTGGGACCTCCCCCCTCCTCCCTCCTCATCCCATCTCCCCCAGACCCACCATGATCAAATACGGCATCAACAACATCCGGGAGCTGATGGGGCACCGAGTCAACCTGCAGATGGTCTACGACAGCCCCATGTGCCGCCTGGACGTGTGACCCCCACCCCTCTTCCTCCTCTTCCTCCTCCTCCCCGGGGGTCCCCTCATTTTGGGGAGGGGTCTCATCCCCGGGGGTCCCCATCCCCAATAAAGCGCTGTGCCCTGTGTGTGTCTGTGTGTGTGTTGGGGAATGGGAGAGGTGTGGGGTGGAGTTTATTGTTACCTCCTGGCTTCTCACGGCGCTGGAGACCCCCGGGACCCTCGGGACCCCCGGGACCCCCGCCCGGGACCTTCCCGGGACCCCCGCCCGGGACTTCCCGCCTTTCCCGCCACTGCCTTTTGCTGGCCGGCGATTGGCCCGCGAAGATGTCGATCATCCCCTGGTCTCCAATCAGCAGCGCCGGTGTGTGAATGGCGGGCGCTGATTGGGCGGCGGAGGTTCCCGCCCAGCAGGCTGCCGTGAGGGCGGTGTGAGGGGAGGCTGAGGTGTCCCGGGTATGGCCCCCGCGATCGCGGCCCCGCGCCCCCAACCCACCCCCGGCACCCGGCCCGAGCCGGGCTTAGTGCCCCCAACCCACCCCCGGTACCCAGCACGACCTCGGGACCCCGGCCCGAGCCAGGCTTAGTGTTCCCAACCCACTGCCGGGACCCTCTCCTGGGTCGGGCCTTGCGCCCCCAGCTCACCCCCGGACCCCGGCCTGGGGCAGGGGCTGCAGCAGCCCCATCCCAGCGGGCCCAACTCGGGGGTCCTTCCCCTGCAGCTCCCCGGAGCAAGAATGTCGCGGGAGGAGCCTGAGGGTCCCGAGCTGGAGGTAGCAGCGGGCGACAACCCCTTCCCGGAGGGACCGGGTGCGGACGAGCCCCCCGGCAAGGACCTAGACTGGTACCCCCTTCACCCTGCGCCGCGATTTTGGGTGAAAGTGGAGAAAAAAGAGCCGTGGGGGATGCCCGAGTGGTGACGCATGTCACCCCGAGTCAGAGCGTTAATTAGAGGGTAACTCTCAATTAACGGGACCGACAGTGCTGTCGCAGCCCGTGGAGGGGGGATCCCTGTCCCCATGCGAGCCATGCCCGTGGTGGGGCGGAGATGTCCCTCACCCCGTCCCCGTGCGGTCCCTGTCCCTAACCCCGTCCCTGTGTGATCCATGCCGCTGCTGGAGGGGTCCCTGTCGCAGTGGGGTCCATGGAATGTCCCTCTCCCCTCCCCGCACCGCTGAGGGAGGCTCCCGTGTTCCTGCCGAGGCCGGACTCGGAGCCAGGGCTGGGTCCCCGCGCCTCCGTGTTCTTCGCCTCGCTGGAAGCCGGCGTGGGGAGGCTGCAGCAGCGGGCGCAGGACCTCTGCAACCGCGTCAACGACAACCGCAAGGAAGACCAGATGCTGCTGAGCAGCCTGAGGGAGACCCTCCTGCTGAAGGTAGGACCGGAGGGGGCCGCGACGTTCCTTCCCTTCCCTCCCGGGGCACGGGGAATCGCGTTGTTCCGCCCGGTTTGACGGGAGAAGGGAGGCAGAGCCCGGGCAGGGCAGGCAGCTGCGGAGCCCGGCCGGGGGGAGCCCCCCGAGCCCCCTCGGGGGTGGCTGCAGCTGCCTCCGGCCCCGCTTCCAGCGGCCCCCGATGTCCCCCCGATGTCCCCCCCTTGTCCCCACGCTGCCCTCGCGCCGGACTTCGCTCCCGCCGATGTCTCCACAGCCGGGGGGGTGGGGGGCGGCCGGGGGGGTCCCCAGGCCCCCGCGCAGATGGCGGCCCGGCCTGGCAGCTGCGGCCCGCGCTGACCCGGTGCTCGGTGGCCACCGCGACCGGCGCCGCGGCTACCGGGGCGCAGCTGGCGGCGGCCGGGCCAGGCCGGGAGCGGTGCCAGCGCGGGCGGGCGCAGCTGCCCCCCGGCCCCGGGGACGGCGGCCGTGCCAGCGCCGGGACGAGCCGCAGCCCCGCTCGGGCAGGTCTCGGAGCTGGCGGAGCAGCTGGAAGAGCGGCTCTTCCACAACTACGGCTACCACAACGAGCTGATCCAGGAGCGGCTGCGGGCTCTGACCGAGGTGATGGAGAGCATGGAGGAGATACAGGCGGAGCTGCGCAATATCTGCCGC
Source organism: Cyanistes caeruleus (assembly GCF_971803275.1). Lineage (NCBI taxonomy): Eukaryota > Metazoa > Chordata > Aves > Passeriformes > Paridae > Cyanistes > Cyanistes caeruleus. Next base: position 866,902 of record NC_141736.1, read on the forward strand.
ACGGTTGAGGAGGTTTATCGGGATCTCTGCCTGCAGCCCGAGGCCTGAGAGCACCCCCAGACCTGAGCGGGACTCCCCCTCCCGCTTGTGCCGGGCCAAAGGGGGATTTTGACCCCAAAGGGCTTTTCTGTTGCTGTTGGTGGTTGGAACAAATAAAAGGCTGAAGCCGACCCAAAAGCTGGATGTGGAGGGGCTGCACCGAGTGGGACCCCCCGAGGGCAGAGCTGGGTCCTGGCAGGTTAATTAACGCTGACGAGCAGGGCTGGCATGGAGGGGGTGTCCCACCGTTTATTGGCCACGGGGATGGCGAAGGCACCGGGATGGCACCGGACACGGGGCCCGGCACCAGTGGCGTCCCCTGAGTGTCACCGAGTTGGTGACAGGAGGTTTGGTTGGTGACACCGGGTCCCACCAGTGACGCTGGTTTGGGGTGACCCTGAGTCCCATCAGTGACGTGAGGTTTGGCCGGTGACACAAAGTCCCGTCAGTGACACCGGATCCCTTCTGGGGACACTTGGGTCCGGTTGGTGACACCGAGTCCTGTCAGCGCCGCCATCTCCTCACATCCCTTCCCACGAGGAGCAGACCCTGTCCCCAGCGGTGCCACCGTGTCCCCGCTGCCGTGTCCCCTCTACGTCCCCTTGGCCGGGGCGAAGGCCTGGACGCCGGTGATGGCGCGGCCCAGGATCAGCGCGTGGATGTCGTGGGTGCCTGCAGGGATCACCACACCTCAATCCCAACCCCAACAACCCCCCGAACCCCTCGGGGACCCCCCGTCCCCCTCCCCGCCGTACCCTCGTAGGTGTTGACGGCCTCGAGGTTCATGAGGTGCCGGATCACGTGGAACTCGTCGCAGATCCCGTTGCCCCCCAGCATGTCCCGCGCGTCCCTCGCGATGCTCAGCGCCTTCCCGCATGAGTTCCGCTTCAGCATCGACACCATCTCGGGGGCAGCCCTGTGGGGACACGGATGGGGACACGCTGAGCCTCTCCAGGACCCCCCCGGGCCCCCCCTGGGGACAGTGCCACCCACCTGCCCTCGTCCTTGAGGCGGCCGAGGCGCAGGCAGGCGTGCAGCCCCAGCGTGATCTCCGTCACCATGTCCGCCAGCTTCTTCTGCACCAGCTGGTTCCGGGCCAGCGGGCCCCCAAACTGCTTCCTGCGGGCCAGGGGAGGGGGGGGAAGCGAGGTTTGGGAGAGTTTTGGGGGGTTTGGGACCCCCCCAAAGCGCCCCCAGCCCCCCTCGTTACCTATCGAGCACGTACTGCCGCGCTGTCTCCAGACAGGCCTCGGCGGCGCCCAGCGCGCCCCAGGCGATGCCGTACCGCGCCTGGGTGAGGCAGCCGAAGGGACCCTGGGGGACAGGGGGTGTCACTGGGACCCCCCCCATCCCGCTGGTGTCATCGGGACCCCCCCCATCCCGCTGGTGGCACTGGGACCCCCCCCATCCCGCTGGTGTCATCGGGACCCCCCCCATCCCGCTGGTGTCATCGGGACCCCCACATCCCGCTGGTGTCATCAGGACACCCCCATCCCGCTGGTGTCACTGGGACCCCCCCCATCCCTCTGGTGTCATCGGGACCCCCTACATCCCGCTGGTGTCATTGGGACCCCCCCCATCCCGCTGGTGTCATCGGGACCCCCCCACATCCCGCTGGTGTCATCGGGACCCCCCCATCCCGCTGGTGTCATCGGGACCCCCCACATCCCGCTGGTGTCATCAGGACACCCCCATCCCGCTGGTGTCATCAGGACACCCCCATCCCTCTGGTGTCATCGGGACCCCCTACATCCCGCTGGTGTCATTGGGACCCCCCCCATCCCGCTGGTGTCATCGGGACCCCCACATCCCGCTGGTGTCATCGGGACCCCCCCCATCCCGCTGGGACCCTCCCCAGGGTCCCCTGGCTCCCCCCTTACCGCCAGCCCCTCGGCGTTGGGCAGCAGGTTCTCCTCGGGCACCTCCACGTCATCCAGGAGGATCATCCCGGTGGTCGAGGCTCGTAGGGAGAACTTGCCCTCGATTTTGGGGGTGCTGAGCCCGGGGGTCCCGCGCTCCACCAGGAAGCCCCGGACCCGCCCGTCCTCCTCGCACTTGGCCCACACCACGCACAGGTCGGCTATGGGCGAATTGGTGATCCTGGGGAGGGGGGTTTGGGGCGGGAGGGTCAAGGGGGAGCTCTGGGGGTCTCCCCCATGGCCCCCTCCCCTCAATTTCGAGGCTCACCAGGTCTTGGAGCCGCGCAGGGTGTAGGTGCCGGCGCTGGGGTTGTGCCGTGCCCGCGTCTCCATCCGCCCCGGGTCGCTCCCGTGGTTGGGCTCCGTCAGCCCGAAGCACCCCACAATCTCCCCCCGAGCTGGGGAGGGGGCGTCAGGGACACCCCTCAGGAACACACCCCCACAGAGCCCACTCCTCCTCCAAACCCCCCAGCGCTGCCTCGCACAGCCCCCAAACTCCCCTCCACCCCGCAGACCCCCAGTGCCGCCCCCGCTGCCCCTTCCCCGCGGCGGGGGTCTCACCGAGGCGCGGCAGGAAGCGCTCGCGCTGGGCGGGGGTCCCGTAGGCCCACAGGGGGTACATGACGAGGGAGGACTGGACGCTGAGCACGGAGCGGTAGCTGCTGTCCACCCGCTCCAGCTCCCGCGTCACCAAGCCGTAGCCCACCGACGTGGTGCCCGCACAGCCGTACCCTGCGTCACCCAGCCAGGGTCACTCGGGGTCACCCAGAGACCCCCAAAGACCACCCAGGGTCACTCGGGGTCACCCAGAGACCCCCAAAGACCCCCCAGGGTCACTCGGGGTCACCCAGAGACCCCCCCAGGGTCACTCAGGGACACCCAGAGACCCCCCCAGGGTCACTCAGGGACACCCAGAGACCCCCCCAGGGTCACTCAGGGACACCCAGAGACCCCCCCAGGGTCACTCAGGGACACCCAGAGACCCCCCCAGGGTCACTCAGGGTCACCCAGAGACCCCCAAAGACCCCCCAGGGTCACTCGGGGTCACCCAGAGACCCCCCCCAGGGTCACTCAGGGACACCCAGAGACCCCCCCAGGGTCACTCAGGGACACCCAGAGACCCCCCCAGGGTCACTCAGGGACACCCAGAGACCCCCCCAGGGTCACTCAGAGACCCCCAGAGACCTCCAGGGTCACTCGAGGACACCCAGAGACCCCCAAAGACCCCCCAGGGTCACTCAGGGTCACCCCAGGGACCCCTCAGAGACCCCCCCAGGGTCACTCAGGGACACACAGGGACCCCCAGAGACCCCAGGATCACTCAGGGGCACCCAGGGACCCCCCAGGGTTGCTCAGGGATACCCAGAGACACCCCCAGGGTCACTGAGAGTCACTCAGGGACCCCCAGGGACCCCTCAGGATCACTCAGAGACCCCCAGGGACCCCTAGAGACCCCCAGGGTCACTCAGGGACACCCAGAGACCCCCCCAGGGTCACTCAGGGACCCCCAAAGACCCTCCCCAGACACACAGCCCCACCCTGGGGACAGCGTCATCCCTCAGAACGTCACCCATCCCCAGAAGCCCCCAGACCCCACCCCTGACCCCCCAATCTCCCTCCCATCTCCCCCCGAGCCCCCCAATAATGCCCTCAGGAACCTCAGGGGGGGGTCCCTGAGCACCCCCACGCCCCCCCTTGTGTCCTCAAATTGCCCCCCCGGGGGTCCCCAAGGCCCCCCCTCACCTTGGATGGTGGGGCCCAGCAGCCCCAGTTCTCCCAGTTCAGTCACGATCTCCCGGTCAAACACTGGGGAGGGGGGCGAGGAGGGGGGTGAGGAGGGGTCGAGCTGAGGGGGGGGGCAGCGGGGGGACCCCCTGGGGGAATTTCGGGGTCCCCCCACACCCCTGCCCCCATCCTGGGGAGGGGGGGAGAGGATTCGGGGGGTGTCGGAGGGAGTTTGGGGGTTTTTGGGGACACCAAAAATCCCATTTTTTTTTTGCACAGGAGGGACCCCGAGGGAGATCGGGGGTGAATGAGGGGGGGTCGGGTGGGTTTGGGGGGGACAGAGGCGACATTGGGGACTTCCGGTGGGCGATTTGGGGGTACCCTCGTGGGGATTTGCAGCAGCGGTTTCTGGAAGCACTCGGGGTGTTTTGGGCTCTCGAGGGGGGGCTCAGGCTGTACCGGGGGGCTTGGGCTGTACCGGGGGGGCTCAGACTGTACCGCGGGGGGGTTCGGGCTGTACCGGGGGGGCTCAGGCTGTACCGGGGGAGCTCAGACTGTACCGCGGGGGGGTTCGGGCTGTACCGGGGGGGCTCAGGCTGTACCGGGGGGGCTCAGGCTGTACTGGGGGGGCTCAGGCTGTACCGGGGGGGGGGGTCGGGCTGTACTGGGGGGGTTCAGGCTGTATCGGAGGGGGTTCAGGCTGTATCGGAGGGGGTTCAGGCTGTACCGGGGGGGCTCAGACTGTATCGGGGGGGGCTCAGACTGTACCGGGGGGGGCTCAGACTGTACCGGGGGGTCTCAGGCTGTACCGGGAGGGTTCAGGCTGTACCGGGGGGGGCTCAGACTGTACCGGGGGGGCTCAGACTGTACCGGGAGGGCTCAGGCTGTACCGGGGGGGTTCAGGCTGTATCGGGGCGGGTTCAGGCTGTACCGGGGGGGCTCAGGCTGTATCGGGGGGGGGGTTCAGGCTGTGTGGGGGTGTTCCGGGGGGCTGTTTTTGGGGTACCCTCGTGGGAATTTACAGCAGCTGTTTCTGGAAGCGCTCAGGGAATTTTGATCGGGCTCTCGGGTGTTGGGGAGGTTCAGGCTGTACCGGGGGGGGTTCAGGCTGTACCGGGGGGCTCAGGCTGTATCGGGGGGGGGTTCGGGCTGTACCGGGCGGGTTCAGGCTGTACCGGGAGGGCTCAGGCTGTATCGGGGGGGGTTCAGGCTGTACCGGGGGGGCTCAGGCTGTATCGGGGGGGGTCTCAGGCTGTACCGGGGGGGCTCAGGCTGTATCGGGGGGGTTCGGGCTGTACCGGGGGGGGCTCAGGCTGTACCGGAGGGGCTCAGGCTGTATCGGGGGGGGTTCAGGCTGTACCGGGAGGGTTCAGGCTGTACCGGGGGGGCTCAAGCTGTATCGGGGGGGGCTCAGGCTGTGTGGGGGTGTTCCGGGGGGCTGTTTTTGGGGTACCCTCGTGGCGGTTGGCCTGCAGCACGCGGGGCAGCAGCCGTTCCTGGCAGTATTTGCGCGTCGTGTCCCTCAGCAGCCGCTCCTCGGCGCTCAGCAGCCCCTCCAGCCCCAGCGGGTCCTGCCAGTCGAAACCGGGGGGGGCGGCTGGGGGGGGGTGGGGGGCGCCAGCCCCGGGAGAGGGGAGGGGAGGGGAGGGGGGGGTCAGCACCGGGGACACGCCGTGTCCCCCCCTTTCAGTGCTGCCAATCCCGAGGGGGGGGGGTCCAGGAGTGTGACCCCCCCCTCCCCTTGCACTCACCCTGTGCGGGGGGCGGCCCGGTGCCCCCCCACCGGACCCCGCTCCGGGCCAGGCGCAACACGGGGGTGGCCAAACGCAGCGCCATGGGGGGGCTGGGGGGGGACACCGGAGGATCAGCGACCCCCGGCTGTCACCCACAGGTCCCCCAGGAAACCCCGACTCCCCCCGGAGACCACCAGAGACCCCCCCCTTGCTGCCTCTATTCCCCCCCCAAGCGCTCGCCGAGAGACCCCCAACACCCCCAAATCCCCCTGACACGCCCCCGCCGCAGCCGCCCGGGACCCCCCGGATAACCCCGACCCTCCCCGGGTGACCCCCGACCCCCCGGTCCCTCCCGGTGCCCCCCGGTCCCCCCCGGACCGTTCGGGTTCAGCGGCGGCGAACGGACCCGGTAGGGCCGTGACGTCACGGGGGGTGTGGGGGGCGTGGCGGGGGCGGACACACCGACCTTAACCCTCGAGTGTCCGGACTCCACTTGACCGGAGGGGGGTCCCCGGGTCGGTGACACCCCCAAACCACCTCCCAGGGGTCCTCAGGGATGTGTGACCCCCAAATCACCCCCGGGAGGGTCGGGAGGGGGGGGTCCCCGGGGCGGTGGGCGCGCACGATGACGAGTGTCCCCCCCCCCCCCCTCACCCCCCGGTGTGTCCCCCCCCGTATCCCCCCCCCTCCCGGTGTCCCCCCGGTGTCCCCGCCGTGTCCCGAACGGCAGCCGGGGGTCGGTGCTGTACAGCCTTTATTGGTCCCCGGGGCCCCCCCGGCCCCCCCAGTCCCGGGGGGCGTTTGCATAGCGAGAACGGGGGGAGGGGAGATGGGGAGTGTGATGATGTCACGGATGGGGTTGGTGACGTCACCACCGGCTCGCAAACCGGGCATAGCCGCCCCCCCCCGCTCGGCTGTGACATCACCGCCCTCACGCATCCAGTGACGTCACGGTCGTGATGTCACCAGCCGAGTGACGTCGCAGCAGCGCCCGTGCCCCTCCCGTGACATCGGTGCTGTGACGTCATCGCCGCTTTGATGTCATCACCGGAGCCATATCCGGGGGCAAACGGGACACCGGGGGGGGGGGTGAGGGGCATCACCCTGGGGGGGCGGGGGGCTTGTCCGGGTCGATGACATCACACCGGGGGGAGGGGGAGGGGGTTTGCCGGATCGGTGACGTCACACTGGAGGGGTGTCACAGTATTAACCCTTCGCGTACGTGGGGAGGGGCCGGGGGGGGGGTGCGACCCCCGCATGCCTGGGGGTCCCGGGGTGCCCCCCCCCCTATTTACAGCCGGGGGTTGGGGGCGGGGGGGGCTCGGGTAAAGCTCAGCGCCCGGGGGGGCCCGCGGCGCTCCGGGGGTCCCCGGGGGTGGCACCGGGCCCCACCACCACGATGGGCACCGGGGGCCCCCCCGGGGCCGCCCCCCCGCGCTCGTGCTCCTGCACCGGGCTGAGCGCCTTGGGGGGACCCCGCGCCCCCCGCTCGGGCTCCTCCGGCCCCGGGGGGGGCGGCTCTGCCCCGGGGGGGCCCCCGAGCAGCAGCGGCAGCTCCTGCCGGCCCAGGCGGCGGGCGGGGGGCGCGGGCGGGGCCGGCTCGGCCGGGCCCTCCCCGTCCCACTCGGCCAAGCTCTGCAGCGGCGGCTCGGCCGGGAAATCCTTCCGGGGGGGCTCCAGCCCCAGCTTGCGGGGGGGCCCCGGCGCCGCCTTCTCGGGGAGCCCGCGGCGGGCGAGGCGCGGGGACTCGGCGGCCTTGGGGTGCAGCTTGGCGGGGAAGGCGGGCGGGGAGGCGGCGGGCGGCGAGGGCGTGTGGGCGAGCGGCGACAGCGGGATGCTGCCGGCGGAGCGGCACCGCGCCGCCCGGTACTGCCGCTGCAGCTTCGGCGACAGCCCCTGCAGGGAGCTCGGCCGCAGGTGCGGCCCCGCCGGCGACGGCGGAGCGCTGGAGCCCGGCGAGCTGCTGGGCGGGGAGGCCCCTGCGCGGAACGGGACCGGGCACCGGGACTGAGCACCGGGACCGCCGTCCGCTACCGTGGCCCCGCCCCCCCTGCGTTGACCCCGCCCCCTCCCCTTGGCCCCGCCCCGTACCTGGGTCGCGCGCCCGCGCGTGCGTGGGGGAGGCGGGCAGCGAGTCGGAGGAGGAGAGCGAGCGGCTCAGTGACGTCAGCGAGCGGCTCGTGTGCAGCAGCGAGGCCTGGCGGGCGAGGTGCCGGAACAGCGCACTGCGCCGCCTGGCGGGCGGGAGGACCCGTCACGTCCCGCCGCCGCCGCCGCCGCCGCCGCCGCCGCTGCTCCCCCAAAAAACACCGCCCCCCGCTTCCCACCTCTCGTGGCCGCTCCCGGTGCCTCCCCGGCGGTTCCTCCGGGCCATCTTGGCGCGGGCGCTGCGGCGCCGCGCGGGGCCCAGGCGGATCGAGGTGTTCTCCAGCGGCGTCGTTGTCACCAGCACTTTGGTCCCGCTCTGGGTGACAGCGGGTCACGGGCAGGGCCCCCCAACGCCCACCCCCCACCCTGGTCACGGCTGCCCTGCCATGACCCTGCCATGACCCCCCCCCAAACCTCTGACCCCTGTGACCCCGCCGCGCCCACCGCCACCACCCCCCGGTGACCCCCACCCCCGTCACCCCGGTGTCCCCCACCTTGAGGATGAGCTCCACGACCTCGGTGTGCACCAGCCCGTGCACCGGCTCCCCGTTAACGTGCGTGATCAGATCCCCGGCGCACAGCCCGGCCTCCTGCGCGGGGCCGCCCTCCTCCACGTGCTGCCCCCCAAAAACCGGGTCACCCTCGGGGCGCTGGGGACGTCACACCCCAGACCCCCCCCCCCTCATATCCCCCAAAACGGAGTCACCCACAACGCACCCAGACCCCCCAAATGTCCCCCACACACCCCTGACCCAAATAAAATCCCTGTCCCCCCCCAGTGTCCCCAAACCCGCCCGTGTCCCCGTTCCTCCACCCCAAAATCCCGTCTCCGTCCCCGTTCCTCCACCCCAAAATCCCGTCTCCGTGCCCCCCCCGGTGTCACCCCAGGTGTCCCTGACCCAGACGACGTGGTGCACGCTGTACACGTCGCTGTCGCCCAGGTAGACGCGGATGGCCCGGAGGGTGAAGCCGAATTTCTTGCCGGGCCGGGGGATGGCGATGGGCGAGCGGGGTGGGGCGGCCACGGCCGGGGCCAGCTCCCGGCCCGGTGACGAGTCCCGCGACGAGGGGTCCGACGACAGCGACCGCGGCGACATGGGGCTGCCCAGGGGGGACGAGCCGGGCGCCTCCCCTGCGCCCCCAGACCCCGCTAACGCCACCCAAAAACCCCCCACGGGAGACCCCCAGACCCCGCCACGGGCACCGCCGTCACCCCCCGGGGCACCGGGACACCCCACCCGCGGGATTTGGGGTCCCACCACCCACAAAACCCCAGTGAGAGACCCCAAATCCACGGGGTCGGGGGGTCGCATCACCCACAGAAACCCTGGAGACCCCCAGGCTCCCCCTCCCGTGGGTCTGGAGGGTCCCTGGGTGTTTGGGGAGGGTCCTTTAGGGGGGTCGCGGGCGGATTTGGGGACCCTGGAGGAGATCGCTGGGAACAGGAGGGGGGTGCCAGAGGGATTTGGGCTCCCTGCGGGGGTCCCGGCGGCATTTGGAGACCCCGGAGGAGATCCCTGAGAATACGGGGGGGGGTCCCGAGGGGATTTGTGGCCCATGGGGAGGGTCCCGGGGGGTGTCACCCACCGCTGGGGATGATGACGGACAGCGCGGTGGCCGACGCCGACTTGGTGACCTTCCCGGGGGCCCGGGGGCTGCGCTTGTCCCCTCCGCCCTCGGCGGGAGCCACCCCCGGGTGCCGCGGCCGCCGCAGCCCCAGCTCGGAGCGGGCCGGGGGCGCCTCCCCGGCCCTCGGCGCTCGCTCCCCTGCGCGGGTGGGAGACGCTGCGGGTGAAACGACCCGCGACAACACCTCGGGGACCCCTCCCCACCTCCCCGCGACTCACCCGGCTCCTCGCCGGCTCCCTCCGCCGTTCCCTCCCGCCCCCCGTTGCGGGGGCACGGCCGCTCCTCGGGGGCGGGCCCGGGGCGCGCCGGTTCCAGCAGCGCCGAGAAGCGGCGGCGGGCGCCCGGCGGGGGGCTGCCCTCACCCTCGGGGGGCGGCCCCTCACCTGCCGAGCGGTGCTTCCTGCGGGGACACGGCAGGTGAGGGATGTGGGGATGTGGGGATGGGGTCTGAGCCCCCCCCAGGCCCCGCAGGTGCGCACAGCTCAGGTGATCCCCCCGGGCCCCGCAGGTGCGCACAGCTCAGGTGATCCCCCCCAGACCCCGCAGGTGCGCACAGCTCAGGTGATCCCCCCGGGCCCCGCAGGTGCGCACAGCTCAGGTGATCCCCCCCGAACCCCGCAGGTGCGCACAGCTCAGGTGATCCCCCCCAGACCCCGCAGGTGCGCACAGCTCAGGTGATCCCCCCCAGACCCCGCAGGTGCTCACAGCTCAGGTGATCCCCCCCAGACCCCGCAGGTGCGCACAGCTCAGGTGATCCCCCCGGGCCCCGCATCCCCCCCGGGCCCCGCAGGTGCGCACAGCTCAGGTGATCCCCCCAGGCCCCGCAGGTGCGCACAGCTCAGGTGATCCCCCCCAGACCCCGCAGGTGCGCACAGCTCAGGTGATCCCCCACAGACCCCGCAGGTGCGCACAGCTCAGGTGATCCCCCCGGGCCCCGCAGGTGCGCACAGCTCAGGTGATCCCCCCCGAACCCCGCAGGTGCGCACAGCTCAGGTGATCCCCCCCGGGCCCTGCAGGTGCGCACAGCTCAGGTGATCCCCCCCAGACCCCGCAGGTGCGCACAGCTCAGGTGATCCCCCCCGGGCCCCGCAGGTGCGCACAGCTCAGGTGATCCCCCCGGACCCCGCAGGTGCGCACAGCTCAGGTGATCCCCCCGGGCCCCGCAGGTGCGCACAGCTCAGGTGATCCCCCCCAGACCCCGCAGGTGCGCACAGCTCAGGTGATCCCGTTCTCCAGCCGCGCTCGCGGGCGAAGCCGTCGCGTCTCCCCTCGTCCCGCGGGCGCCCCTTGGGCTTCGGCTCCTGCGAGAGCTGCTCCAGGCTGCTGTACACCTGTGGGAGCGCAGCTGCTCACACCTGGGCACACCTGGGCACACCTGGGCACACCTGGGCACGCCCGCCATCCCACGTCCCCCCCATAAATTCCCACCTTGCTGAAGCGGGGGGAGCAGGAGGAGAACTGCCGGATCTCCACGGGCTCGTCCTCCGTCGTGTCCTCGTCCTCGTACGACGTCACGTGGGGGTACCTGTCCGACCGCGCTGGGGGGGCACAGGTGAGAGGGGGGGTCCCTTAGAGCGACCTCCAGGGGTGGGGGGGGGAATGACCCCGAGGAGACCCCGGTGGGAATCCCGGGATGCTCCAGGGGGTGATCCCAGGGTTGTCACACGGGGCGGGGGGGGGTCCCCAGGGGTGGGTCTGGGGGTGTCCCGGGGGTCTCTCACTGTCGAAGTAGCTCGTGTCCTCCTCGGACTCCAGGTGCGGCACGAACTCGGCTTTTTGCCGCAGCAGCCCCGTCCAGTCGAGCGTGGCGAAGAAACCGTGGGCTTTCACCTCCTGAGCCCCCCCTGCGCGGCAGCTCCGGCTCAGGGGGGGGTTCGGGGTGTCCCGGGGGGTGTCCCGGGGCTCTGGGGGCGGGGGGGGGTCTCACCTGCCCCGAGGCGCCGCAGCGGGTCCGGCTGCAGGAGGCAGGAGATGAGGTGCTGCGCGTCCGGGGGCAGCGCCTCGTCCCCCTCCGGCCACAGGATCTCGTCTGGCACGGGTGGGGAGGGGACACAGAGGGGACAGCTGAGAACAGACCCCCGGGGTCACCTGTTCTATCGACCCCCGGGGTCACCTGTCCCCACATCGACCCCTGGGGTCACCTGACCCCACATCGAACCCCAGGGTCACCTGTCCCCACATCGACCCCTGGGGTCACCTGTCCCATCGACCCCCGGGGTCACCTGTCCTGTCCCCACGTTGAACCCCGGGGTCACCTGTCCTGTCCCCACATTGACCCCCGGGGTCACCTGTCCCCACATCGACCCCCGGGGTCACCTGTCCCCACACTGAACCCCGGGGTCACCTGTCCCATCGACCCCCGAGGTCACCTGTCCTGTCCCCACGTTGAACCCCGGGGTCACCTGTCCTGTCCCCACATCGACCCCTGGGGTCACCTGTCCTATCGAACCCCGGGGTCACCTGTCCCCACATCAACCCCCAGGGTCACCTGTCCTGTCCCCACATCGACCCCCGGGGTCACCTGTCCCACCCCACATCGACCCCCGGGGTCACCTGTCCCCACACTGAACCCCGGGGTCACCTGTCCCACCCCACATCGACCCCCGGGGTCACCTGTCCCATTGAACCCCGGGGTCACCTGTCCTATCGACCCCCGGGGTCACCTGTCCTGTCCCCACATCGACCCCCGGGGTCACCTGTCCCATCGAACCCCGGGGTCACCTGTCCCCACATCAACCCCCAGGGTCACCTGTCCCAGGGTCACCTGTCCTGTCCCCACATTGTCCCCCAGGGTCACCTGTCCGGTCCCCACGTCCCCACGGGCCATACCTGAGATCACCTGCCCGAAGAGCTCCTCGGGGGTGTCCCCGAAGAAGGGGACGCAGCCCACCAGGAACTCGTAGAGGACGATGCCCATGGCCCACCAGTCCACGGGCTTCCCGTAGCCCTGGCGCAGGATCACCTCGGGCGCGATGTACTCGGGGGTGCCGCACACCTGCGGGCAGGTGAGCTCGGCTCGGGACACGCCCCTGCCGCAGACTCAGCCTGCTGACCTGTCCTGCGCTGTGCCTGGCACAGCTGCGCACATCCGGGTGCACCTGGGCACACCTGGGCACACCTACGGCACCTATGTGGGCACACCTGGGTGCACCTGGGCACACCTGGGCACACCTACAGCACCCATCTGGGTGCACCTGGGCACATCTGGGCACACCTACGGCACCTATGTGGGCACACCTGGGCGCAGCTGGACACACCTGGGCACACCTACGGCACCTATGTGGGCACACCTGGGTGCACCTGGGCACATCTGGGCACACCTACGGCACCCATGTGGGCACACCTGGGCACACCTACGGCACCTATGTGGGCACACCTGGGTGCACCTGGGCACATCTGGGCACACCTGGACACACCTGGGCACACCTACGGCACCCACCTGGGCACACCTGGGTGCACCTGGGCACACCTGGGCACACCTACGGCACCCATGTGGGCACACCTGGGCACACCTACGGCACCTATGTGGACACACCTGGGTGCACCTGGGCACATCTGGGCACACCTACAGCACCCATCTGGGCACACCTGAGTGCACCTGGGCACATCTGGGCACACCTGGGCACATCTGGGCACACCTACGGCACCCATCTGGGCACACCTAGGGCACCTATGTGGGCACACCTGGGTGCACCTATGGCACCCACCTGGGCACATCTGGGCACACCTGGGCATGCCTTGAGCACGCTTGGGTGCACCTGGGCACACCTGGGCACATCTGGGCACACCTGGGCATGCCTTGAGCACACCCGGGTGCACCTGGGCACACCTGGGCACATCTGGGCACACCTGGGAGCACCTGGGCACAGCTGGGCACACCCGTGGCGCCCACCTGGGCACACCTGGGTGCACCTGGCCATACCTGGGCACACCCACGGCACCCACCTGGGCACACCCGGCCACACCCACATCACCCACCTGCTTGTCCCGGAACTCGCGCGCGTCCTTCTCCATGTGCCCCTCGTACAGGTTGGTGGTGAGGCTCATCAGCCCCATCTTGGAGAGCCCGAAATCCGTCAGCTTGACGTGGCCCAGCGAGGTGATCAGCAGGCTGCGGGGCGGGGCACGCGCAGGTGAGGAGCGGGCGGGGCCCAGGTGAGTCCCCGCAGCCCCCGGCCCAGCCCCCCCCGGGCGCACTTGTCGGGTTTGAGGTCGCGGTGCACGATGCCGTAGGTGTGCAGGTACTCCAGCGCCAGAACCGTCTCGGCAAAGTAGAGCCGGGCCAGCTCCAGGGGCAGCGCCCCGATGTGCTTCAGCAGGGTGGCACAGTCCCCGCCTGGGGACACGGGGACACGGGGACACGGGGACACGGGGACAGGGGGACACGGGGATATGGGGACATGGGGACACGGGGATATGGGGACATGGGGACAGTGGGACATGGGGACATGGGAACAGTGGGGACAGTGGGACATGGGGACAATGGGGACAATGGGGACACGGGGACAATGGGGACATGGGGACATGGGGACATGGGGACATGGGGATATGGGGACATGGGGACAGTGGGACATGGGGACACGGGGACACGGGGACACGGGGACATGGGGACACGGGGACATGGGGACACGGGGACACGGGGACATGGGGACATGGGGACACGGGGACATGGGGACATGGGGACAATGGGACAGTGGGACATGGGGACAGTGGGACATGGGGACACGGGGACACGGGGACAGTGGGACATGGGGACAGCAGGGACATGGGGACAGTGGGGACACAGGGACACGACAGTGGGGACATGGGGACACCGGGATAATGGGGACAATGGGGACACCGGGGGTGGATGGAGGGGACAGGGGGACACCGGGGATGGGGGGGATGTGGTGGCACATGAGGGGAAATGGGGACAGATGGGGGACACGGGGACAGCTGTTACCACCATCCCCAGCCCCACCTGTCCATGCCCATATCGCGACATCCAGCCCCATATCGCGACATCCAGCCCCATACCCCAACAGCCATACCCCTATTGTGACCCCCACCCCCATATCGTGACCTCCCACCCTCATATCATGACCCACATCCCCATATCCTGATCCCCATCCCCCTATCGCGCCCCCCACTCCCCTATCGCGCCCCCCCACCCCCATATCGTGACTCCCCACCCCCCATATCGTGACCCTCCACCCCCATATTGCCACTCCCCACCCCCATATCGCGCCCCCCCACCCCCATATCGCGCCCCCCCACCCCCCTATTGCCACCCCCCACCCCCCTATCGCGCCCCCCCACCCCCATATCGCGCCCCCCCACCCATATCGCGCCCCCCCACCCCCCTATCGCGCCCCCCACCCCCATATCGCGCTCCCCCACCCCCATATCGCGCCCCCCCCACCCCCATATCGCGCCCCCCCCCATATCGCGCGGCTGTCCCGCACCTTCCACGTACTCCATGACCATGCAGAGGTGGCGGCGGGTCTGGAAGGAGCAGAACATGCTGACCACGAAGGGGTTCTCGGCGAAGGTGAGGATGTCGCGCTCCACGAAGGCCTGCTGCACCTGGTTCCGCAGCAGCAGGTTCTGCTTGTTGATCTTCTTCATGGCGAAGCGCTGGCGCGTGGCCGTGTGCCGCACCAGGTACACCGCCCTGCCGTCGCGACAGGGCCGCCACACTGTCGTCACCTGGCCCCCGCCCCCGCCTCACCTGTCGGCTCCCCCAGCCCTCACCTGCCGCCCCCAGCCCGCCCCGCTCACCCGTAGGCGCCGTTGCTGATGAGTTTGATGGTCTCGAAGTCGCTCTCACCTGGCGGCTCCTTGGGGCGGGGGGCGGCGGCGCGGCCCTGGGGGGACAGGTGAGGTGGGGGGACAGGTGAGGGACAGGTGAGGGACAGGTGTGGGACAGGTGAGGTGGGGGGACAGGTGAGGGACAGGTGTGGGACAGGTGAGGTGGGGGGACAGGTGTGGGACAGGTGAGGGACAGGTGAGGTGATGGGGACAGGTGAGGGACAGGTGAGGTGATGGGACAGGTGAGGTGATGGGGACAGGTGAGGGACAGGTGAGGTGATGGGGACAGGTGAGGGTTAGGGTTAGGGTTAGGGTTAGGGTTAGGGTTAGGGTTAGGGTTAGGGTTAGGTGATGGGGACAGGTGAGGTGATGGGGACAGGTGAGGTGATGGGACGGATGATGGGACAGGTGATGGAGGAACAGGTGATGTGATGGGACAGGTGATGGAGGGACAGGTGAGGTGATGGGACAGGTGAGGTGATGGGACAGGTGAGATGATGAGGGGACAGGTGAGATGATGGGGACAGGTGATGGGACAGGTGAGATGATGAGGGGACAGGTGAGGTGATGGGACAGGTGAGATGATGAGGGGACAGGTGAGGCAGTGGGGGGATGAGCGCTCACCTCAGCCCCATCCTCGGGCTCCGGGGTGTTGGTGCCGCTGCTGTCGGGCTCCTCCAGGTGCAGCATGTCTGGGGGGGCACAGGTGAGTGTGGGGGGCACAGGTGAGTGTGGGGGATACAGGTGAGTGTGGGGGATACAGGTGAGTGTCTGGGGGGGCACAGGTGTGTGTGGGGGGGCACAGGTGAGTGTGGGGGGCACAGGTGTGGGGCACAGGTGAGTGTCTGGGGGGATACAGGTGAGTGTGGGGGGCACAGGTGAGTATGGGGGGCACAGGTGTGGGGCACAGGTGAGTGTGGGGGGCACAGGTGAGTGTGGGGGGCACAGGTGAGTGTCTGGGGGGATACAGGTGAGTGTGGGGGGCACAGGTGAGTGTGGGGGGCACAGGTGAGTATGGGGGGCACAGGTGTGGGGCACAGGTGAGTGTGGGGGGCACAGGTGAGTGTGGGGGGCACAGGTGTGTGTGGGGTACAGGACACAGGTGTGGCCCCCCCATCTGTACCTGTGTACCCACCATGTCCCAAACCCCCCACTCCATATCTGACCCCCCACACCTGTCCCACACCTGTCCCACACCTGTCCCACACCTGTCCCACACCTGTCCCCCCACACCTGTCCCACACCTGTCCCACACCTGTCCCCCACCTGTCCCCCACACCTGTCCCCCACACCTGTCCCACACCTGTCCCCCCACACCTGTTCCACACCTGTCCCCCCACACCTGTCCCCCACACCTGTCCCCCCACACCTGTCCCACACCTGTCCCCCCACACCTGTCCCCCACACCTGTCCCCCCACACCTGTCCCACACCTGTCCCCCCACACCTGTCCCACACCTGTCCCCCACACCTGTCCCACACACCTGTCCCACACCTGTCCCCCCACACCTGTCCCACACCTGTCCCCCACACCTGTCCCACACACCTGTCCCACACCTGTCCCACACCTGTCCCACACCTGTCCCCCACCTGTCCCCCACACCTGTCCCCCACACCTGTCCCACACCTGTCCCCCCACACCTGTCCCACACCTGTCCCCCCACACCTGTCCCCCACACCTGTCCCCCCACACCTGTCCCACACCTGTCCCCCCACACCTGTCCCCCACACCTGTCCCCCCACACCTGTCCCACACCTGTCCCCCCACACCTGTCCCACACCTGTCCCCCACACCTGTCCCACACACCTGTCCCACACCTGTCCCCCCACACCTGTCCCACACCTGTCCCCCACACCTGTCCCACACACCTGTCCCACACCTGTCCCACACCTGTCCCACACCTGTCCCCCACCTGTCCCCCCACACCTGTCCCCCACCTGTCCCACACCTGTCCCACACCTGTCCCACACCTGTCCCCCACACCTGTCCCATACCTGTCCCACACCTGTCCCACACCTGTCCCACACCTGTCCCCCACACCTGTCCCCACCTGTCCCCCCGTTACCTGTGCGTCCCCCCCGTGCCCGGCCCAGCTGTCTCAGCAGGTACCGGGGGGTGTCGGCTCTCAGGGGCCCCTCGGCCCGGCCCGCGGCCGCCGCCAGCAGCTGGGAGAGCCCCGCGGGGTCAAACTCCTGTGGGGACAGGTGGGGACAGGTGGGGACAGGTGGGGACAGGTGGGGACAGGTGGGGACAGGTGAGGACAGGTGGGGACAGGTGGGGACAGGTGAGGACAGGTGGGGACAGGTGAGGGACAGGTGAGGGGACAGGTGAGGGACAGGTGAGGACAGGTGGGGACAGGTGAGGGACAGGTGAGGGACAGGTGGGGACAGGTGAGGGGACAGGTGAGGGACAGGTGGGGACAGGTGAGGGACAGGTGTGGGACAGGTGAGGGACAGGTGGGGACAGGTGGGGACAGGTGGGGACAGGTGAGGGACAGGGGAGGGGACAGGTGGGGACAGGTGAGGTGACATAGGTGAGGTGACAGAAGTGAGGGCACAGGTGACACAGGTGAGGTGACACAGTGAGGTGACACAGGTGACACAGGTGAGGTGACACAGGTGACACAGGTGACACAGGTGAGGTGACGCAGGTGAGGTGACACAGGTGTGGTGACACAGGTGACACAGGTGACACAGGTGACACAGGTGAGGTGATACAGGTGACACAGTGAGGTGACACAGGTGACACAGGTGAGGTGACACAGGTGACACAGGTGACACAGGTGACACAGGTGACACAGGTGAGGTGACACAGGTGACACAGGTGACACAGGTGACACAGGTGTGGTGACACAGGTGACACAGGTGACACAGTGAGATGACACAGGTGACACAGGTGACACAGTGAGGTGACACAGGTGACACAGGTGACACAGGTGACACAGTGAGGTGACACAGGTGACACAGGTGAGCGCACAGCTGCTCACCAGGCACTCGAGCAGCCGCGCGGGGCGGGAGATGATGATGAGGAGCCGCTTCACCAGCTGGGTGATGAAGGCCACCTCCTCCGACTCCGAGCGCTCGTAGGCCTGAGGGGACACGGGGGGGGTCAGGGGACACCTGGGGGTCCCTCGGGGTCCCTCGGGTCCCTCGGGGTCCTGTTGGGTCCTGCTGGTCCCTTTGAGGTCCTTTTGGGTCCCGTTTGTCCCTGTTTGTCCCCGTTTGTCCCCTCCATCCCTGTTCTCTGTTATTCCCTGTTTGTCCCCATCTGTCCCTGCTGTCCCCTGTGTGTCCCCACTGTCCCCGCTGTCCCCCTGTCACCTCTGTTCCCTGTTATTCCCCACTGTCCCCTCTGTCCAGCTGTCCCCAGTGTCCCCCTCTGCCCCCCCGTCTGTCCCCTGTGTGTCCCCACTGTCCTGCTGTCCCCACTGTCCCTCCTGTTCCCAGTCTGTCCCCATCTGTCCCCGCTGTCCCCGCTGTGTCCCCGTGTGTCCCCAGTGTCCCCCTGTCCCCCTGTCCCCGCTGTCCCCCTGTCCCCCCTGTCCCCGGTGTGTCCCCGTGTGTCCCCGCTGTCCCCCTGTCCCCCTGTCCCCGCTGTCCCCGCTGTCCCCGCTGTCCCCCATCTGTCCCCAGTGTCCCCCGTGTGTCCAGCTGTCCCCCTGTCCCCCTGTCCCCCTGTCCCCCTGTCCCGCTGTCCCCGCTGTCTCCTCACGTCCTGCAGCAGTCTCTCCATGTTCTCCTGCAGCTCGCAGAAGTAGCCGGCGGTGATGAGGCCGTGCCGGGCCTTGGCCAGGCAGTCCCGGGCCAGCTCCACCAGCTGGTGCTGGATGAAGCTCAGGGCGCCGTCGGCCAGGGGGGTCCCGCCGGGGCCGCAGCCGCGCACGAACTCCTCCAGCCGCTCCTCCATCTGCGCCGTGGCCTGCGGGAGACAGCGGCTGCAGCCTGCCCCATAGCCTGCCCCATAGCCTGCCCCATAGCCTGCCCCATAACTGCCCCATAACTGCCCCATGGAACCCATAACCCACCCTCCATCTGCGCCGTGGCCTGCGGGAGAGGGGAGCGGCTGCAGCCTGCCCCATAGCCTGCCCCATAGCCTGCCCCATAGCCTGCCCCATAACTGCCCCATGGAACCCATGGAACCCATAACCCACCCTCCATCTGCGCCGTGGCCTGCGGGAGACAGCGGCTGCAGCCTGCCCCATAGCCTGCCCCATAACTGCCCCATAACTGCCCCATAGCCTGCCCCATGGATCCCATAACCTGCCCCATGGAACCCATAACCCACCCTCCATCTGCGCCGTGGCCTGCGGGAGACAGCGGCTGCAGCCTGCCCCATAGCCTGCCCCATAACTGCCCCATAGCCTGCCCCACAACTGCCCCATAACTGCCCCATAACTGCCCCATAGCCTGCCCCATGGAACCCATAACCCGCCCTCCATCTGCGCCGTGGCCTGCGGGAGACAGCGGCTGCAGCCTGCCCCATAGCCTGCCCCACAACTGCCCCACAACTGCCCCATAACTGCCCCATAGCCTGCCCCATGGATCCCATAACTGCCCCATGGATCCCATAACCCACCCTCCATCTGCGCCGTGGCCTGCGGGAGACAGCGGCTGCAGCCTGCCCCACAGCCTGCCCCACAACTGCCCCATAGCCTGCCCCATAACTGCCCCACAGCCTGCCCCATAGCCTGCCCCATAACCGCCCCATAGCCTGCCCCATGGATCCCATAACTGCCCCATGGAACCCATGGATCCCATAACTGCCCCATGGATCCCATGGAACCCATAACCCACCCTCCATCTGCGCCGTGGCCTGCGGGAGAGGGGAGCGGCTGCAGCCTGCCCCATAGCCTGCCCCATAGCCTGCCCCATAGCCTGCCACATAACTGCCCCATAACTGCCCCATAACTGCCCCATGGATCCCATAACTGCCCCATGGATCCCATAACCCGCCCTCCATCTGCGCCGTGGCCTGCGGGAGACAGCGGCTGCAGCCTGCCCCATAGCCTGCCCCATAGCCTGCCCCATGGATCCCATAACTGCCCCATAACTGCCCCATGGAACCCATGGAACCCATAACCCACCCTCCATCTGCGCCGTGGCCTGCGGGAGAGAGCAGCTGCAGCCTGCCCCATAGCCTGCCCCACAACTGCCCCATAGCCTGCCCCACAACTGCCCCATAACTGCCCCATAACTGCCCCATGGAACCCATAACCCACCCTCCATCTGCGCCGTGGCCTGCGGGAGACAGCGGCTGCAGCCTGCCCCATAGCCTGCCCCATAGCCTGCCACATAACTGCCCCATAGCCTGCCCCATAGCCTGCCCCATAACTGCCCCATGGATCCCATAACTGCCCCATAACTGCCCCATAACCCACCCTCCATCTGCGCCGTGGCCTGCGGGAGACAGCGGCTGCAGCCTGCCCCATAACTGCCCCACAACTGCCCCATAGCCTGCCCCACAACTGCCCCACAACTGCCCCATGGATCCCATAACTGCCCCATGGATCCCATAACCTGCCCCATGGATCCCATAACCTGCCCCATGGAACCCATAACCTGCCCCATGGAAACCATAACCTGCCCCATAACTGCCCCATGGAACCCATAACCCACCCCATGGATCCCATAACCTGCCCCACGGAGCCCCACAGACCCACTGGGACCCTGTAACCACCCCCACAGCCCCCCAGGGACCCCATAACTGACATCGGGGCCACCCCCCAGCCCCCCAGAGACCCCCAAACCCCCCCGGCCCCACCTTGGGGAACCTCTCCTTGTACACGTGGTTCATCATCACGATCTCGTTGTCGTGGGACGAGGGCGAGCGCCCGGGGCTGGCACGGGGGGGACACAGCTGGCACCAGGGACATCCCCCGGTGTCCCCCTCCCCACAATGGGCACCCCCAGGTGTCCCCCTCCCCACAATGGGCACCCCCCCATGTCCCCCTCCCCTCAATGGGCACCCCCAGGTGTCCCCCTCCCCACAATGGGCACCCCCCCATGTCCCCCTCCCCTCAATGGGCACCCCCCATGTCCCCCTCCCCTCAATGGGCACCCCCAGGTGTCCCCCTCCCCACAATGGGCACCCCCCCATGTCCCCCTCCCCACAATGGGCACCCCCCCATGTCCCCCTCCCCACAATGGGCACCCCCCCATGTCCCCCTCCCCTCAATGGGCACCCCCAGGTGTCCCCCTCCCCACAATGGGCACCCCCCATGTCCCCCTCCCCACAATGGGCACCCCCAGGTGTCCCCCTCCCCACAGTGGGCACCCCCAGGTGTCCCCCTCCCCACAATGGGCACCCCCAGGTGTCCCCCTCCCCTCAATGGGCACCCCCCCATGTCCCCCTCCCCACAGTGGGCACCCCCAGGTGTCCCCCTCCCCACAATGGGCACCCCCCCATGTCCCCCTCCCCACAATGGGCACCCCCCCCATGTCCCCCTCCCCACAATGGGCACCCCCCCATGTCCCCCTCCCCACAATGGGCACCCCCCCATGTCCCCCTCCCCTCAATGTGCCACCAGCTCTGCCCCCCCCCCCACCCCACATCCCCCCCCCGCCCCTCCCCCCGCCCCCCCGGGCCCACCTGAGGCTGCGGGAGCGGGGCCGGGGGGCGGGACCCCCCCCCCGAGCCCCCCCATCCTCCTCGGCGAGGCTCTCGGAGCTGCCGAAGTGGCGGGAGAGGAAGCGCAGCTCCTCGGCCGTGGGCTGGGCCGGCAGCTGGTGCAGCCGCTCCTGCGACGAGCACGAGGACTGCGCGCCCGCGTCACCGCCGGGACCCCCGACCCACCCGGGACCCCCGGCCCACCCCCCGTGTTTCCGCCGGGACCCCCGACCCATCCCCCGAGTCACCGCCGGGACCCCCGACCCAACCCCCGAGTCACCCCCGGGACCCCCGACCCACCCCCCGTGTTACCGCCGGGACCCCCGACCCACACCGGGACCCCCGACCCAACCCCCGACCCATCCCCCGGGACCCCCGACCCATCCCCCGCGTCATCGCCGGGACCCCCGACCCACCCCGGGACCCCCGACCCACCCCCCGTGTTACCCCCCGGGATCCCCGACCCACCCCGGGACCCCCGACCCATCCCTCGAGTCACCCCCAGGACCCCCGACCCACCCCGGGACCCCCGACCCAACCCCCGTGTCACCACCGGGACCCCCGACCCATCCCCCGACCCACCCCGGGACCCCCGACCCACCCCGGGACCCCCGACCCAACCCCCGACCCATCCCCCGCGTCACCGCCGGGACCCCCGACCCATCCCCAGGGACCCCCGATAAACACCCCGAACCCCCCCGAACCCCCCCGGAGCCCCCCGGAGCCCCCCGGAGCCCCCGGAGCCCCCCGGAGCCCCCCGGAGCCCCCCCGGACCCCCCGGAGCCCCCGGAGCCCCCCGGAGCCCCCCGGAGCCCCCGGAGCCCCCCGGAGCCCCCGGAGCCCCCTCCCCACGGGACCCCCGAACCCCCCGGAGCCCCCCGGAGCCCCCGGAGCCCCCTCCCCCCGGGACCCCCGGCTCACCGAGACGGTGGAGCTGGGGGTGTTGGTGCCATAGCCCGAGGAGGGCAGCGACGCCAGCGACCACCGGCGCCCGTCGGTCCTGGGGGTCACGGGGTCACGGGGTCACGGGGTCACGGGGGGTCACGGGGGTCACGGGGTCAGGGGGGTCAGGGGGGGTCACGGGGGGTCACGGGGGTCACGGGGGGTCACGGGGGTCACGGGGTCACGGGGTCACGGGGGTCACGGGGTCACGGGGTCACGGGGGTCACGGGGGGTCAGGGGGGCTCAGGGGACCCCCCCGGAGCCGGGGTTGTTGTCCCTGTCACCACCCTGACCCCAGAGATCGGGGACACCCCCGGACATTGGGGTCACCCCTGGACATTGGGGACACCCCTGGACATTGGGGTCACACATTGGGGTCACCCCCGGACATTGGGGTCACACATTGGGGTCACCACTGGACATTGGGGTCACCCCCGGACATTGGGGTCACCACTGGACATTGGGGTCACTCACTGGGGTCACCCCCCGGACATTGGGGACACTCCCGGACATTGGGGTCACACACTGGGGACACCCCCGGACATTGGGGTCACTCACTGGACATTGGGGTCACTCTCTGGACATTGGGGACACCCCCGGACATTGGGGACACCCCCGGACATTGGGGTCACTCACTGGACATTGGGGACACCCCTGGACATTGGGGTCACCACTGGACATTGGGGACACTCCCGGACATTGGGGTCACACATTGGGGTCACTCACTGGACATTGGGGTCACCACTGGACATTGGGGTCACACACTGGGGTCACCCCCAGACATTGGGGTCACTCACTGGACATTGGGGTCACCCCTGGACATTGGGGTCACCCCTGGACATTGGGGACACTCCCGGACATTGGGGTCACACACTGGGGTCACCCCCGGACATTGGGGTCACCCCCGGACATTGGGGACACCCCTGGACATTGGGGTCACACATTGGGGTCACCACTGGACATTGGGGACACCCCCAGACATTGGGGTCACCACTGGACATTGGGGACACTCCCGGACATTGGGGTCACACATTGGGGTCACTCACTGGACATTGGGGTCACTCACTGGACATTGGGGTCACACATTGGAGTCACCCCCGGACATTGGGGTTACCCCTGGACATTGGGGTCACCCCTGGACATTGGGGTCACTCCCGGACATTGGGGTCACTCACTGGACATTGGGGTCACTCACTGGACATTGGGGACACCCCCGGACATTGGGGTCACCCCTGGACATTGGGGTCACTCCCGGACATTGGGGTCACTCACTGGACATTGGGGTCACTCACTGGGGTCACCCCCGGACATTGGGGTCACCCCTGGACATTGGGGTCACACACTGGGGTCACCCCCGGACATTGGGGTCACCACTGGACATTGGGGTCACTCACTGGGGTCACCCCCGGACATTGGGGACACCCCCGGACATTGGGGACACCCCCGGACATTGGGGTCACTCACTGGACATTGGGGTCACACATTGGGGTCACCCCTGGACATTGGGGTCACCCCCGGACATTGGGGACACCCCCGGACATTGGGGTCACACATTGGGGTCACTCACTGGACATTGGGGTCACACATTGGGGTCACCCCCGGACATTGGGGTCACCCCTGGACATTGGGGTCACCCCTGGACATTGGGGACACTCCCGGACATTGGGGTCACTCACTGGGGTCACCCCCGGACATTGGGGTCACACATTGGGGACACCCCCGGACATTGGGGACACTCACTGGACATTGGGGACACCCCCAGACATTGGGGTCACACATTGGGGTCACTCCTGGACATTGGGGTCACCACTGGGGTCACCCCCGGACATTGGGGTCACACATTGGGGTCACCAGTGGACATTGGGGTCACCACTGGACATTGGGGACACTCCCGGACATTGGGGTCACACATTGGGGTCACTCACTGGACATTGGGGTCACCCCTGGACATTGGGGTCACCACTGGACATTGGGGTCACACATTGGGGACACTCCCGGACATTGGGGTCACTCACTGGGGTCACCCCCGGACATTGGGGTCACTCCCGGACATTGGGGTCACCCCCCGACCCCCCGACCCCCCCGACCCCCCCTCACCTGCGGGAGGAGGCGAAGGAGAAGTGGGCGGGGGCGCTGGGTGAGAAGTTCCGGGGGCTGTCCAGGGGGCTGTTACCTGCCCGGGGGTCGCACAGGTGAGGGTGACGTCACCCGCCACGCCCTGCTAAGCCACGCCCCTCCCCGCTTGTGGGCGGGGCCAAGCGAACGGGAACCACCCCGGGGGGGGGGGGCAAGGAGGGACCCCGGGGTTTTGGGGAGGGGTCCCAGCAGCTTGGGGGGGTCCGAGGGGGGTTTCTGAGGGTCCATCTGGGGGGGCTTTGGGGATTTTGGGGGGAGGTTGGGGACATCGGGGGGGGGGCGGGGGGCATTGGGGACATCCCCGGGGGTCTGGGGGGGACCTTGGGGGGCGTTGGGGACATTGGGGAGGGGTCAGGGGGAGCTGGGGGGGATTTGGGGACACCCCCAGGGGGCCCGGGGGGAGATTGGGGAAATTGGGGAGGGGTCGGGGGGATTTGGGGACACCCCCAGGGGCCCGGGGGGGGATTGGGGACATTGGGGAGGGGTCGGGGGGATTTGGGGGGGATTTGGGGACACCCCCAGGGGTCTGGGGGGGGGATTGGGGACATTGGGGAGGGGTCGGGGGGAGCTGGGGACACCCCCAGGGGTCTGGGGGGGGACTGGGGACATTGGGGAGGGGTCGGGGGGAGCTGGGGACACCCCCAGGGGTCTGGGGGGGATTGGGGACATTGGGGAGGGGTCGGGGGGATTTGGGGACACCCCCAGGGGTCTGGGGGGGGAACTGGGGACATTGGGGAGGGGTCGGGGGACGCTGGGGGGGAGCTGGGGACACCGCCAGGGGTCTGGGGGGGGGGATTGGGGACATTGGGGAGGGGTCGGGGGGATTTGGGGACACCCCCAGGGACCCGGGGGGGGGATTGGGGACATTGGGGAGGGGTCGGGGAGAGCTGGGGACACCCCCAGGGGTCTGGGGGGGGGGAATTTGGGACATTGGGGAGGGGTCGGGGGGATTTGGGGACACCCCCAGGGGTCTGGGGGGGGGGGATTGGGGACATTGGGGAGGGGTCGGGGGGATTTGGGGACACCCCCAGGGGTCTGGGGGGGGGGGATTGGGGACATTGGGGAGGGGTCGGGGGACGCTGGGGGGGATTTGGGGACACCGGGAGGGTGTGGAGGGCGCTGGGGAGGGGTCGCGGGCACAGTGAGGATGGGGGGGGGGGTGAGGGGACACCCGGGGGGTGTCGGGGACATTTGGGGAGGGGTCCGGGGGTCTCACCGATGTGTCCGGGCAGCGGCGAGTGGGGCCGCGGGAGGGTGGGGGAGGTGCTGCTCAGGATCAGGCTCTTCCGGTTGCTCGTGCGGCAGCTGGGGGGGGGTCGTGAGACCCCCACTCACATCAGGACCCCCAGGCCAGACCCCCGCGCTGGGGGAGGGGGGAGGGGGGGCACCCACAGACCCCTCCCTCCCATCCCCCCCCCCCAAAAAAATAAAAATAAAAATAAAAAAAATAAACGGCGAGGGGCGAGAAAGGGGGGGAGGGGGAGGATGAGGATGGAGGGTGAGGAAGGAGGGGGGAGAGGGGATGAGGATGGAGGGGGGATGAGGATGATGAGGATGATGGGGATGAAGGAGGGAGCGGGCGAGGGAGCAGGGTGAAGATGGAGAGGATGATGAAGGCGGAGAGGAGGATGAGGATGGAGAGGAGGATGAAGGCTGAGGGTGGAGAGAGGATGAGGATGATGAGGATGAGGATGAGGATGATGATGGGGATGATGATGAGGATGATGATGGGGATGATGATGGGGATGATGAAGATGAGGATGGAGATGAGGATGATGAAGGCTGACGATGCCGGCGGCGCGGGAGGAAGGCCGAGCCCCCCCCCCGGTACCTCTTGGTGCGGCGGAACATTCTGCTGCCCGCCAGGACCGGCACCGGGGGGCACCGGGGGGCACCGGGGGGTCCGGGGGGGCTCCGGGGGGGCTCCGGGGGGGCTCCGGGGGGGCTCCGGGGGGCTCCGGGGGGTCCGAGGGGGCTCCGGGGGGCTCCGGGGGGGCTCCGGGGGGGCTCCGGGGGGTCCGGGGGGGCTCCGGGGGGTCCGGGGGGGCTCCGGGGGGGCTCCGGGAGGCTCCGGGGGGCTCCGGGGGGTCCGGGGGGGCTCCGGGGGGTCCGGGGGGGCTCCGGGGGGGCTCCGGGGGGGCTCCGGGGGGGTCCGGGGCGGCTCCGGGGGGTCCGGGGGGGCTCCGGGGGGGCTCCGGGGGGTCCGGGGGGGCTCCGGGGGGCTCCGGGGGGGCTCCGGGGGGGCTCCGGGGGGTCCGGGGGGCTCCGGGGGGGCTCCGGGGGGGCTCCGGGGGGGCTCCGGGGGGTCCGGGGGGGCTCCGGGGGGCTCCGGGGGTCCGGGGCGGCGGCGGGGCGGGGGGGTCGGGGGGGGCCGCGGCGGCTGCAGTGGGCGGGGCCCGGGGCGGGGTTTGGGGGGCGCGGGGGGGGGGGTGGGGGTGGGTGGGGGTCTCACCTGCTGCTCTTCCGAGGCAGCGGCAGCTCCTTCTGGAACAGCGGCAGCGGCTGGGGGGCGGCCCGGAGCCCCCCGCCCCAACCGGACGCACCGGAGCGACCCCTCCCCAACCCCGCATTCGGGGGGGGGGGCGGGGCGGGGGGGGAACCGCGGCCCCCGAACCTCGCCCGGTGTCCGAACCCCGCCGGGTCAGCCGCTCCCGGTCCGCCCTCCCCGGCCCCGGAACGCCCCCCGGTACCGGGCCCGCATCGCCCCCCACCCCCCCCCCCCCCCTCCCGGTGCCGGCCGCGCCCGGAGCGACCTTCCCGGTACCGCCCGGTACCGCCCGGTACCGCCCGGGAGCGCCCGGGAGCGCCCGGTACCGCCCTGCGGATGGGCCTGCAGCCCCCGGTACCGATCCAATCCCTCCGGTAGCGATCCCGTCACCGCATCACCGACCCCCCGCCGCTTCCCGTGCACAGCGGTACCGATCCCCGGATCCTCCGGTACCGATCCCCGCATCCCCCGGTACCGATCCCTGCATCCCCCGGTACCGATCCCCTCCCGGTACCGGTCCCCGGATCCCCCGGTACCGATCCCCGCATCCCCCGGTACCGATCCCCTCCCGGTACCGATCCCCGAATCCCCCGGTACCGATCCCCTCCCGGTACCGATCCCCGAATCCCCCGGTACCGATCCCCTCCCGGTACCGATCCCCGCATCCCCCGGTACCGACATCCCCCCCTCGGTAGCCGGTACCGGACCCTTGGCCCACCTCCCATCGCACTGATCTCCCGGTACCGATCACCGCATCCCTCGGTACCGATCCCCTCCGGTACCGATCCCCTCCGGTACCGATCCCCTCCCGGTACCGAACCGCTCCCGGTACCGACCCCCTCCCGGTACCGAACCGCTCCCGGTACCGATCCCCTCCCGGTACCGAACCGCTCCCGGTACCGATCCCCTCCCGGTACCGATCCCCTCCCGGTACCGATCCCCTCCCGGTACCGAACCGCTCCCGGTACCGAACCGCTGCCGGTACCGATCCCCTCCCGGTACCGATCCCCTCCGGTACCGAACCGCTGCCGGTACCGATCCCCTCCGGTACCGATCCCCTCCGGTACCGATCCCCTCCGGTACCGAACCGCTCCCGGTACCGATCGCCTCCGGTACCGAACCGCTGCCGGTACCGATCCCCTCCCGGTACCTGCAGCCGCCGCCGCCGGATCACTCCCGAGTCATCCATGTCGCCCCTGCCGGTGCCGGGGGGGTCCCGGCCTCGCTGTCCCCCCCTCCCCCCCCGCAGCCCCCGGTACCCGCAGCCCCCCCCCCTCTTCAGCCGCCCTCCGCCATCGCCCGGGACCCCCGGAGCGCCCCGCCCAGGCCCCGCCCACAGCCACGCCCCCAGACCACGCCCCCTCAGGCCACGCCCAGCCCGGGCCGAGGGCGCCCCCTGGCGGGGGGGGCGGCTCCCGCTGCCCCTCCCCCAATTCCCGCTGTCCGCGGTGCTGAAATGGGGGGAGGGGTCTGCAGGTGACCCCCCCCCCGGCCCCGTGTGACCCCCCAGATCAGCCCCTCCCCCCGGATTAACCCCTTAATCCCCGGGATTGAGGACAGGGAAGGTTCCAGGCGTTTGGCCAGGGATGATTAACGGGGGGGGGGGTGGGGGGGGGCACGTTCCCCTCCCCCCATGGGGGGAGGAACTTGAGCTGGGGGGGGGCACGGACCCCCCCAAGAAATAATTTTAGTGATTTTTTATTCAATTAAATCATAATAAATTACGATTAAATAAATATTAAATATGATTTACAATGTGTAAATAATAATTATTATTTTATAAATTATTATTAAAATAGTTATAAATTATTAAGAATTATAAATTATCAAAAATTATAAGTTATTATTAATATTATTACTTTATAAAATTATTAATTTATAATAAATATAATAAGAAATAAATTACAATTTATATAAATATATGATCCATATATAATATATATATAATGCTTATCATATACAAATAATTGTGCTTTAATATTTAAAATAGTATAAAAATATTTTCTTGTTAAATTTTTTATTGTACTGCGTTATAATAAATCATAACACGTAAACTATAATTTATAGAAATATAAATTATATATATGTTACACACATAAAACCCTTAAATTTATAATTAAAATTAATTAAAAACGAAGATTATTAACAAATAAAAAAGATTCCGGGGAGCGTTTTAAAATTCTTTATTATTAGAAAAAAAAAAAAAAATTCTTTATTAGAAAAGAGCCGCCCGGTTTTGGGGTCCCCGATTTGGGGAGGGGTCCCCGATTTGGGGAGGGGTCCCCGATTTGGGGAGGGGTCACAGCTGGCTCAGGGGTCTCAGGCTGCGCTCGCGGAAGAATCGGTGGGGGAGGCGCCGGGGGGGGCTGAGGCTGAGGAAGGGCAGCACCGAGGGGGGGCCCTGGGGGTCTCCTGGGGGGTCCTCGTCAGCCCTGGGGGGGGGGAGGGGCACGGGGGGGGGGTTGGGGGGCGGGAATGTCCCCCCCCTCCCCCATTCTCACCCCTCCCCCCGCTCACTGCGTCCCCTCCTGCTGGGACCCCCCCAGGACCCCCCCAGATCCACAAGGACCCTTTGCACCCCCAGGACCCCCCAAGACCCCCCAGAACCCCCCCAGGACACCCCAGGACCCCCCAGGACCCTCCTGTGACCCCCAGGACCCCCCAGAACCCCCCCAGGACCCCTCTGTGCCCCCCCAGGATCCCCCTGTGCCCCCCCAGTTCCTTCCTTTGCCCCCCCAGGACCCCCCCATGTCCCCCAAGACTCCCCAGGACCCCCCCAGTTCCACAAGGACCCTTTGCACCCCCAGGACCCGCCGTGCCCCCCAGGACCCCCCTTTCCCCCCCAGAATCCCCCAGGACCCCTTTCTCCCCCCCTCCCAGGACCCCCCAGAACCTCCCAGGACCCCCTCAGGACCCTCCCATGCCCTCCAAGACCCCCCAAAACCCCCCTAGTGTCCTCCCTACCACTGCACTGGGACCCCCCAGGACCCCCTTTTTCCCCCCAGGACCCCCCCAGGACCCCCCAGGACCCCCCAGGACCCGCCCCGTGTCCCCCAGGACCCCCCCAAGACCCCTTAGGACCCCCCAGTGTCCTCCCTACCACTGCACCAGGACCCCCCAGGACCCCCCCAGGACCCCCTTTTTCCCCCCAGGACCCCCTCAGGACCCCCCAAGCCCCCCCAGGACCCCCCAGGACCCCCCCGTACCACTCCACCGGGACCCCCCGTTGCTGCAGCAGCGCCTGCGCCGTGCCCCAGCTGAACCTCACGATTTGGGGGAACCCAAAAACCGGCTCCAGGTTCCTCCTCAGCCACTCCTTGGTCTTGGGGTCTGCAAAGGGAGGGGTGGGGGCGTCAGGGATACCCCAAAACTGAACCCCCCGCCCCAAAAAAACCCCGCCCCTCCCCCCCCCCCAGCTCCTACCGTTGGGGTACCCGGAGCCGAAATCGCGGTCGGGGTCCCCCAAATCCTCCACGAAATTCCAGCGGAGCACGGCCCGGTCCCGGGCCACCTGAGGGGGGCACGGGGGGGCTCTGAGGGGCTTGGACCCCCCCCCAGAACACCCTCAGGACCCCCCTGTGCCCCCCAGAACACCCTCAGGACCCCACTGTGCCCCCCAGGACCCCCCAGGACCCCCCCAGGACCCCCCTGTGCCCCCCAGGACCCCCCAGGACCCCCCTGTGCCCAGAGAGGCTTTGGGGGAGGGGTCTCAGTGTTTCTGGGGAGGGGTCCCGGGGGTCTCGCTGATTTTGGGGAGGGGTCCCGGGGGTCTCTCTGTTTTTGGGGAGGGGTCCCGGGGGTATTGCTGTTTTTGGGGAGGGGTCCCGAGGCTCTCTCTGTTTCTGGGGAGGGGTCCCGGGGGTCTCGCCGTTTTTGGGGAGGGGTCCCGGGGGTCTCAGTGTTTTTGGGGAGGGGTCCCGGGGGTCTCTTTGTTTCTGGGGAGGGGTCCCGGGGGTCTCACTGTTTTTGGGGAGGGGTCCTGGGGCTCTCTCTGTTTTTGGGGAGGGGTCCCAGGGGTCTCGCCGTTTTTGGGGAGGGGTCCCGGGGCTCTCTCTGTTTTTGGGGAGGGGTCCCGGGTGTCTCAGTGTTTTTGCGGAGGGGTCCCAGGGCTCTCGCCGTTTTTGGGGAGGGGTCCCGGGGGTCTCTCTGTTTTTGGGGAGGGATCCCCGGGGGTCTCGCCGATTTTGGGGAGGGGTCCCGGGGGGTTTCAGTGTTTTTGGGGAGGGATCCCCGGGGTCTCGCCGTTTTTGGGGAGGGATCCCCGGGGGTCTAGCCGATTTTGGGGAGGGGTCCCCGGGGGTCTAGCCGATTTTGGGGAGGGGTCCCAGGGCTCTCGCTGTTTCTGGGGAGGGGTCCCGGGGGTCTCGCCGATTTTGGGGAGGGGTCCCGGGGGTCCCACCTTGGCGCAGATGCTGGCGGCGCTGACCACGGGGAACCGGGCGTCGGCTTTGGGGCGCACGGTGACCCCCAGCCCCGGGAAACGCCCCCGGAGCTTCGCCTCGTACTTGTCCGCAGGCCCCACCGTGTCCACGAACACCTGCGGGACCCCTCCCCAAATCACACTGAGACCCCTCCCCAATCATCCTGGGACCCTCCCCAAATCACCCTGGGACCACCCCCAATCATCCTGGGACCCCTCCCCAAATCACCATGGGACCCCTCCCCAAATCACACTGAGACCCCTCCCCAATCACCATGGGACCCCTCCCCAAATCACACTGAGACCCCTCCCCAATCATCCTGGGACCCTCCCCAAATCACCCTGGGACCACCCCCAAATCACCATGGGACCACCCCCAAATCACCCTGGGACCCCTCCCCAAATCACCCTGGGACCACCCCCAAATCACCCTGGGACCCCCACCCAAATCACCCTGGGACCCCTCCCCAAATCACCCTGGGACCCCTCCCCAATCATCCTGGGACCCCTCCCCAAATTACCATGGGACCCCTCCCCAAATCACCATGGGACCCCTCCCCAAATCACCCTGGGACCCTCCCCAAATCACCCTGGGACCCCTCCCCAAATCATCCTGGGACCCTCCCCAAATCACACTGGGACCCCTCCCCAATCATCCTGGGACCCTCCCCAAATCACCCTGGGACCCTCCCCAAATCACCCTGGGACCACCCCCAAATCACCCTGGGACCCCTCCCCAAATCACCATGGGACCCCTCCCCAAATCACCCTGAGACCCCTCCCCAATCATCCTGAGACCCCTCCCCAAATCATCCTGGGACCACCCCCAAATCACCCTGGGACCCCTCCCCAAATCACCCTGGGACCCTCCCCAAATCATCCTGGGACCCTCCCCAAATCACCCTGGGACCCCTCCCCAAATCACACTGAGACCCCTCCCCAAATCACCCTGGGACCACCCCCAAATCACCATGGGACCCCTCCCCAAATCACCCTGAGACCCCTCCCCAAATCACCATGGGACCACCCCCAAATCACCCTGGGACCCCTCCCCAAATCACCCTGGGACCCCTCCCCAAATCACCCTGAGACCCCTCCCCAATCATCCTGGGACCCTCCCCAAATCATCCTGGGACCCTCCCCAAATCACCATGGGACCCCTCCCCAAATCACCATGGGACCACCCCCAAATCACCCTGGGACCCCTCCCCAATCATCCTGGGACCACCCCCAAATCACCCTGGGACCCCTCCCCAATCATCCTGGGACCACCCCCAAATCACCATGGGACCCCTCCCCAAATCACCATGGGACCCTCCTCAAATCACCCTGGGACCCCTCCCCAAATCACCCTGGGACCACCCCCAAATCACCCTGGGACCCCCACCCAAATCACCCTGGGACCCCTCCCCAAATCACCCTGAGACCCCTCCCCAATCATCCTGGGACCACCCCCAAATCACCCTGGGACCCTCCCCAAATCACCCTGGGACCCCCACCCAAATCACCCTGGGACCCCTCCCCAAATCACACTGAGACCCCTCCCCAAATCACCCTGGGACCCCTCCCCAATCATCCTGGGACCCTCCCCAAATCACCATGGGACCCCCCCCAAATCACCCTGGGACCACCCCCAATCATCCTGAGACCCCTCCCCAAATCACCCTGGGACCACCCCCAAATCACCCTGGGACCCCTCCCCAAATCACCCTGAGACCCCCACCCAAATCACCCTGGGACCCCTCCCCAAATCACCCTGGGACCCCTCCCCAAATCACCCTGGGACCACCCCTCAAATCACCCTGGGACCCTCCCCAAATCACCATGGGACCCTCCCTCAAATCACCATGGGACCCCTCCCCAAATCACCATGGGACCCCTCCCCAAATCATCCTGGGACCCCCCCCAAATCACCCTGGGACCCCCCTCAAATCACCCTGGGACCCCTCCCCCAAACTCCTCAGCACTGTGAGGGAAACTGAGGCACAAAAGGAGAGAAAAGCAAAGCGGGGACCCCTCCCCCCCCCAACCGGGGTGCCCCCCCAGGGCTCCCCAAAATCCCACCTGGGTCACCCGGACCCCCCCAGGGCTCCCCAAAATCCCACCTGGGTCACCTGGACCCCCCCAGGGCTCCCCAAAATCCCACCTGGGTCACCCGGACCCCCCCAGGGCTCCCCAAAATCCCACCCAGAACCCCCAGGGCTCCCCAAAATCCCACCCGGACCCCCCAGGGCTCCCCAAAATCCCACCTGGACCCCCCCAGGGCTCCCCAAAATCCCACCCGGACCCCCCCAGGGCTCCCCAAAATCCCACCTGGACCCCCCTAGGGCTCCGCAAAATCCCACCTGGACCCCCCAGGGCTCCCCAAAATCCCACCCGGACCCCCCCAGGGCTCCCCAAAATCCCACCCGGACCCCCCAGGGCTCCCCAAAATCCCACCTGGGTCACCCGGACCCCCCCAGGGCTCCCCAAAATCCCACCCGGACCCCCCAGGGCTCCCCAAAATCCCACCTGGACCCCCCCAGGGCTCCCCAAAATCCCACCCAGACCCCCCAGGGCTCCCCAAAATCCCACCTGGGTCACCCGGACCCCCC
Source organism: Cyanistes caeruleus (assembly GCF_971803275.1). Classification (NCBI taxonomy): domain Eukaryota; kingdom Metazoa; phylum Chordata; class Aves; order Passeriformes; family Paridae; genus Cyanistes; species Cyanistes caeruleus. The sequence goes on from NC_141736.1 coordinate 901,071, forward strand.
CAGGGCTCCCCAAAATCCCACCTGGGTCACCCGGACCCCCGAATCCAGCGCGAACTGGATCAGCTCCGTGGCCGCGTCGTGCGAGAGCTCGTTCAGGTTGTACTTGGCCCTGGGGGGAGGAGACCACCCCCCAAATTGGAAGCCCACCCCCTCAAATTGGAAGCCCACCCCCTCAAATTGGAAGCCCACTCCCCAAATTGGAATCCCAATCCCCAAATTGGAATCCCACCCCCCCAAATTGGAATCCCACCCCCCAAATTGAAAGCCCACCCCCCAAATTGGAATCCCACCCCCCCAAATTGAAATCCCACCCCCCCAAATTGGAAGCCCACCCCCCCAAATTGGAATCCCACCCCCCCAAATTGGAATCCCACCCCCCAAATTGGAATCCCACCCCGCAAATTGGAAGCCCACCCCCCAAATTGGAAGCCCACCCCCCCAAATTGGAATCCCACCCCCCCAAATTGGAATCCCACCCCCCAAATTGGAAGCCCACCCCCCCAAATTGGAAGCCCACCCCCCCAAATTGGAAGCCCACCCCCCAAATTGGAAGCCCACCCCCCCAAATTGGAAGCCCACCCCCCCAAATTGGAATCCCACCCCCCCAAATTGGAAGCCCACCCCCCCAAATTGGAATCCCGCCCCCCAAATTGGAATCCCACCCCCCCAAATTGGAATCCCACCCCCCCAAATTGGAATCCCGCCCCGCAAATTGGAAGCCCACCCCCCCAAATTGGAAGCCCACCCCCCCAAATTGGAATCCCACCCCCCCAAATTGGAAGCCCACCCCCCCAAATTGGAATCCCGCCCCCCAAATTGGAATCCCACCCCCCCAAATTGGAATCCCACCCCCCAAATTGGAATCCCACCCCCCAAATTGGAATCCCACCCCCCAAATTGGAAGCCCACCCCCCCAAATTGGAAGCCCACCCCCCAAATTGGAATCCCACCCCCCCAAATTGGAATCCCACCCCCCCAAATTGGAAGCCCACCCCCCCAAATTGAAAGCCCACCCCCCCAAATTGAAAGCCCACCCCCCAAATTGGAAGCCCACCCCCTCAAATTGGAAGCCCACCCCCCAAATTGGAAGCCCGCCCCCTCAAATTGGAATCCCACCCCCCCAAATTGAAAGCCCACCCCCCAAATTGGAAGCCCACCCCCCCATTTGGAATCCCACCCCCCCAATTGGAATCCCACCCCCCCAAATTGGAATCCCGCCCCCCAAATTGGAATCCCGCCCCCCAAATTGGAATCCCACCCCCCAAATTGGAAGCCCACCCCCCAAATTGGAAGCCCACCCCCCAAAAATTGAGGAGGGGGCAGGAGATGGGGAGGGCAGGAGCCGGGATGGGAGGGTCGGGGGGGGTGGCAGAGGAATCGGGGTTTTGGGGGGTTTTGGGGGGGTTTTGGGGGTCTCGGGGGGTCTCGGGGGTCTCACCGCTGCTGCATGCAGGCGGAAATGTGGTCGGGGGGCAGCACCTGCAGCGCCCACCCCACGGATTCCGCCGCCTCCAGGAGCCCGAAGCGCCGCTCCCGCTCCGCCTCCGACAGCGTCTTTGAGTCTGGGGGCTCCAAGGCGTGAGGGACCCCCCGGGAACCCCCAAACCCACCCCAGGGACCCCCAGACCCACCCCAGAGACCCCCAGACTTAACCCCGAGACCCCCAGACCCGCCCAGAGACCCCCAAACCAACCCTAGAGACCCCCAGACCCGCCCCGAGACCCCCAAACCCGCCCAGAGACCCCCAAACCTGCCCAGAGACCCCCAAACCCGCCCCAGAGACCCCCAAACCCAACCCCGAGACCCCCAAACCCACCCCGAGACCCCCAGACCCGCCCCGAGACCCCCAAACCCACCCCAGAGACCCCCAGACCCGCCCCGAGACCCCCAGACTTAACCCCGAAACCCCCAAACCAACCCCAGAGACCCCCAGACCCGCCCTGACACCCCCAAACCCACCCAGAGACCCCCAAACCAACCCTAGAGACCCCCAAACCCAACCCTAGAGACCCCCAAACCCGCCCCGAGACCCCCAAACCTGCCCCGAGACCCCCAAACCCGCCCTGACACCCCCAAACCCACCCCGAGACCCCCAAACCCACCCCGAGACCCCCAGACCCGCCCCGAGACCCCCAGACCCGCCCCGAGACCCCCAAACCCACCCCAGAGACCCCCAAACCAATCCCAGAGACCCCCAAACCCAACCCAGAGACCCCCAAACCTCCCCTCAAGGCTCCCGCTCCCCCTTTCCTGTGACACCCCCGCGCTTCGCCCACCCCCGGGACCCCCCCGGGACCCCCGGAGCCCCCCGACCCCGAGCCCCGGGACCCCCCCGGGACCCCCGGGACCCCCGAGACCCCCCCGGGACCCCCGGGACCCCCACCTGCCGCCCCCAGCGCCTGCAGCTGCTCCTGCTGCTCCTCGGGGCAGTAACAGACGGCGTAAACCATCGGGCCTGGGGGCACGGCCGTGAGAAACGACCCCCGGGGCACCGGGACCCCCTGAAACCCCCCGGGGCACCGGGACCCCTCCCCCTGAAACCCCGGGGCACCGGGACCCCTCCCACGCGACCCCCGGGGCACCGGGACCCCTCCCCTTCAAATCTCGGTGCACCGGGACCCCTCCCATTCAGATCCCGGTGCACCGGGACCCCTCCCATTGAAACCCCGGTGCACCGGGACCCCTCCCACCCAAACCCCGGTGCACCGGGACCCCTCCCATTGAAACCCCGGTGCACCGGGACCCCTCCCCTTCAAACCCCGGGGCACCGGGACCCCTCCCATTCAGATCCCGGTGCACCGGGACCCCCCAAACTCAACCCCCGGTGCACCGGGACCCCTCCCACCCAAACCCCGGTGCACCGGGACCCCTCCCACCCAAACCCCGGACCCCCCAGACTCACCCCCCGCCGGCACCGCGACCCCTCCTCCCCACGCGCAGCCGCCCCCCGACCCCCGCCCCGCTCCCGCGGCCCCCCGGGCTCACCGAGCACCGGCCCCCGGCCCGCCTCGTCCACGCCGAGCGCGCAGGGCCGGCGGCGGCACGCGGGGGGCACGGCGGAGGCGAAGCGACCCCCGCCCGCCGGGTCCCGCTCCAGGGCGGACAGCGCCATGCTGGGGCGGGGCTACAGGGGGCGTGGTCATTCGTTCAGGCCAATCAGCGCGCGGGTGTGGGGGGAGTGGGCGTGGTTTGGTTTGGGGGCGGGGCTCATGGGAAGGGGCGGGGCAGCATAATGGCGCCATTGAGCGGGGGCGGGGTTTAACGGGTGTGGGTGGGGTTTAACGGGTGTGGGCGGGGCTTAACGGGCCGGGATAATCCCCCCTGCGGGGAGCAAAGGGGGTCTTGGGGGTCTGAGGATCACCGGGAACGTCTGGGGGGGTTCCTGGGGGTCTCTGGAGCACCGGGAAGGTCTGGGGGGGGTTCCCGGGGGGTTCCCGGGGGTCTCTGGAGCACCGGGAAGGTCTGGGGGGGGTTCCCGGGAGGCTCCCGGGGGTCTCTGGAGCACCGGGAAGGTCTGGGGGGGGTTCCCGGGAGGTTCCCGGGGGTCTCTGGAGCACCGGGAAGGTCTGGGGGGGGTTCCCGGGAGGTTCCCGGGGGTCTCTGGAGCACCGGGAAGGTCTGGGGGGGGGTTCCCGGGAGGTTCCCGGGGGTCTCTGGAGCACCGGGAAGGTCTGGGGGGGGTTCCCGGGAGGTTCCCGGGGGTCTCTGGAGCACCGGGAAGGTCCGGGGGGGGTTCCCGGGGGTCTCTGGAGCACCGGGAAGGTCTGAGGGGGTTCCCGGGGGTCTGAGGGGTTGCCGGGAGGTTCCCGGGGGTCTCTGGAGCACCGGGAAAAGCCCGGTGGGCTGGATTACCCGGGGATGGGGAGGGGGTGCATAACCCCGAATAGGCCGGGGGGTCCCCGGGATGGTGGGGGGCGGACAGAGGGGTCCCGGGAAGGGCGGGGAGGTCCCGGAAGCCTCGCGTGTCCCCCCCCCCATTAACCCAGCCCCGTCCGGGAAGAGCGGCCCCGGGGCGGGCGGTGCCGGGCAGAGCGGGAGGGGGTTCCCGGAACAACCCCCCCCCCTCCTTCTCCCGTGTGCCCATATATGGGCATGGCTGCGTCAGCGGGGAAAGCCCCGGCCACGCCCACTTCCGTTGACGCGGGTGCACGCGGGGGGCTTCCCACGGGAGGGGGAGGGGGGGGGGAGGACACGCATGGCCCCCCCCCCAACCCCCACCCCCGGTTCAGCACGACCAGACCCCCGTTATGGCAATTATTTGTTGTTGTTAATTAAATACAAATGTACAAAATAAAATAAAATTAAAAAAAAACACCACAAAAAAATAATAAACAACAAATCGCCCCCTTCCCCCCCCCCCCCACACACCCCCCACCCCGGGATTTTGGGGGTCCCCGGGGGCTTCTCCCCACCGGGGGGGGGGGGGTCTTGTAAACGTCACGAGGGGGATACGCCCCCCCCCCCCCCCCCCCAAAATTTCCATTTGGGGCGCGCGCTCAGCCCCTCCCGGCGGAATCCTCAATTTGGAGGGGCTCGACCCCTCCTCTCAGAACCGAGGGGGTCCCCAGGCCCAGCTGGGGTTGGGGGGGGGGGCTCCAGGCCCGCTTTGGGGGTCCCCGTCCATCCCACAGGCCCCGTTCCCGCAGGTCCTGGGGGTCCTCGACCCGGAGGGGAGGGGGTCTGGTCCTGCCGGTCCCTTCGGGCTGCTCCGTTTCGGGGTGGCCCAGTCCAGGGGTCCCCCGTCCTCGTGGCTCCTTTTAGGGGTCTCCAGCTCCTCGTTGGGGTCCACGGGGGGGGCCCCCCGAAGCCTCCAGCCTCATCCAGCGCGGTCCCACGCAGCATCCCGGTGCCAGCGGGCTCCTCACCGGTACCGTGAGGACGGCCAGGGGGTCCCCGCCCCTCCGTGCCCAGCCAGGTACCGGGGGGCGGGGGGGAGATCCCCCCCGGGGGTGTCCATGGGGGTCCCCACAAAGGAACCGGAGCCCCCCTCGCCGGGTCCATGGGGCGTTTCTAGAAGCCGAGCGCGGCTCCCGGGGGCAGCGGGCAGCCCGAACCCGCGTGGTCCCGCACGGAGCCCCGGAGCCGCCGCACCTGGGCTCGCAGCCCCGCCGCCGTGGCCGCCAGCGCCGCGTTCTGTGCCCGGAGCCCTCGGACGCGCTGCTCCAAACGGGCGATCCGCTCCAGCTTCCGCCGCCGGCACCGGCTCGCCGCCAGCCGGTTCCGCAGCCTCCGCCGCTCCGCCTGCAGCAGCTCCGGGGAATCCGCGCCCGGTTCCGCCGCCTCCGCCTCCGCCCCGGGGACCCCCGGGAAGGGTCCCCCCATCCCCGCCGCCGTCGTGCTCAGCGCCGGTGGCTCCGGGAGCGCCACGTTGGGCGGCCCCGGTTGGTGCAGCTCGTCCAGCGCTTGGGCGAAGCTGCCGGTGAAAGCGTCGCGCTCGCCGGGACCGGGGTAGAAGAAGCTGCCGGTACCGGCGCCGCTGCCGAAGAAGGTGCCGTCGGGGCACGGCGCCGGTTTGAGCCCGCGGAAGGGCTCCGGGGGGGAACCCTGTTGTAGCGATCCCGGTAAGGTGCCGTAATCGGGCTCGGGGCGGCAGAAGCCGCCCGGGAAAGGCGCGGGGCGGTAGAACGGCGGCTCCATCCGCGCGGCCGCACCGGGAGCGGCGGGACTCGAACCCGCGGCCCCGCGCCGCCCGCCCGCTTTATAACCGCGCGCGCCGGAAACGCGGAGCCATTGGCTGAGGAGGGCGGGGGACACGCCCACCCAGCGCGGGGACACGCCCACCCAGCGCGGGGACACGCCCACCCAGCGCGAGGGCACGCCCACCCAGCGCGAGGGCACGCCCACCCAGCGCGGGGACACGCCCACCCAGCGCGGGGACACGCCCACCCAGCGCGAGGACACGCCCACCCAGCGCGGGGACACGCCCACCCAGCGCGAGGACACGCCCCCCGGCGGGAAAGGGGCGGGGCCTCGGCCGCAATTGGGGGGCGCAGGTGGGAAAAGGGGGGGGGCCAGGTGAGCAAAGGAGGGCCAGGTGTGAGCGGATTCAGGTGTGAAAAGCACAAAGGGGGGTCACAGGTGTGTTCCAGGGGTCACAGGTGTGCAAGAGGGGTCACAGGTGTGTGTACCAGGGGTCACAGGTGTGTTCCAGGGGTCACAGGTGTGCAGGGGAGGGGCACAGGTGTGCAAGAGGGGTCACAGGTGTGTGTACCAGGGGTCACAGGTGTGTCACAGAGGTCACAGGTGTGCAAGGGGGGGTCACAGGTGTGTCCAGGGTCTCACCTGCCAGGCCTGTCACCTCAGTGTCCCCACACGAGTCACACCAGGGACCCCAGGACCCTCCAAAAACACCCCCAAAAACCTCCGAGACCCCCAGACGCCCCAGCTGGGGGGGGGGGGGCCGTGCCCGGGCGTGTCCCAGGTGTGACCCGGGCGTGTCCCAGGTGTGACCCAGGTGTGACCCAGGTGTGTCCCCAGCGTGTCCCAGCCCGTCGGGGCGCGGCCGGACACACACGTGTGGGGACACGCGTGCGGGGGGGGCGGGGGGGTCCCCGGGACTTCCCAAAGGGGGGACAAGCCCCTCCCCCACCCCTCACCTTCCCGGGTTTTTTTTTTTAGGGGATTTTAGGGGATTTTGGGGCCGGATTTTCCCTCCCCACTTCTCCTTCCTCGTGACTCAGGGCAGGCCCTCCCCGGTGTCACCCCCAGCCCCCCCAAAAGATGTCACAACCCCTGAAATGACCCCCCACTCCCCTCCCCCACCCCCAGGGGACCCTCAGGTGAGCCCCCCGAGGGGGGAGGGGCACAGGTGAGGGGGACCCGCGACATTGTGGGGGCAGGGGGGGATTTGGGGGGGTCCTGGGGGAGGTTCTGGGGGGTCTTTTTGGTCCCCCCCCGCCCCAAAGTGACTTTCGGGGGCCCCAACGGCCTCAACCGTCAGCGGGGTTTCAATCTGGGGGGGCCCCGGATGTCCGGGGGGGAGGGCCCGGGGTGATCCAGGGTCATACTGGGAGCACTGGGAGGGTGCTGGGGCCATACTGGGAGCACTGGGAGGGTGCTGGGGCCATACTGGGAGCACTGGGAGGGTGCTGGGGCCATACTGGGAGCACTGGGAGGGTGCTGGGGCCATGCTGGGGGCACTGGGAGGGTGCTGGGGCCATACTGGGAGCACTGGGAGGGTGCTGGGGCCATACTGGGAGCACTGGGAGGGTGCTGGGGCCATACTGGGAGCACTGGGAGGGTGCTGGGGCCATACTGGGGGGGACTTGGGCCTATACTGGGAGCACTGGGATGTCCCCAGGACCGTGCTGGGAGCACTGGGGGGGACTCCAGCTACAACTGGGAGCACTGGGATGCCCCCAGACCCATACTGGGGGTTCCGGGGCCATACTGGGAACACTGGGGGGGGAGGAGGAGTGGGGGTGAGGGGGGGTCCGGCCACCGCCGGCCCCCGCGAGGCCATCGGGTTCAGCGCTGACGCAGCGCGGGCGTCGCCGCCGCTGCCCCGCGGCGAGAACGGCCCGGCTTGACCCTCCCCGAGCCGGCGGGGCCCGACGGGCGCGGCCGCGGGGGCGGCGGGACGCGGCCATGAGTCACCGGCGGGGCCGTGAGGGCGGCGGGGAAGGAGCGAGCGGGGCCGCTCTGGACGCGACTCTATGGCCTTGGAGGACTCGATGCGGTTCCAACCGGGGCGGGTCCGCCAGGGGGCGGGGCCAGCGGGCGTGGCCGCTCTGTCCGCGTCTCTGTGGTGCGGGGTGCCGGAAGTGGGCGTGGCCGGAAATGAGCGGGTGTGGCCCGCAGGTGCGGCCGCTCTAGGTGCGACTCTATGGTCGGCGGGGAGGTGTGGCGGGCAGGGGGCGGGGCGCAGGTGCGGCCGCTCTGGGCGCGGCTCGGTGCCCCTGGAGGACCGGCCGGACATGGCGGCGGGGCGGGACGCGTGTGGGGCGCTGCTCACCTGGGTAAGGGGGGGTCGCGACCACCACCTCCCCCTCCCGCCGTGCTCGGGGATCCACACGGGGTTGGACAGGGAGAGCCCCACCCCCTTCCCGGGACCCCCGGGGGATTCCGGTGGCTTCGGGAACTTTCGTCCCCTCAGGGCACCTGTAACTCCTTCTCAGGGCCTGTAACTCCCCCTCCCCCCAGGGCACCTGTGACCCCCCCCCCAGGGTCCTGTAACCTCCCCCCCCAGGCCTTGTGACCCCCCTCAGACCCTGTGACCCCCCCCAGGGCACCTGTGACCCCCCCAGGGCACCTGTGACCCCCCCATAACCCCTCTGACCCCCCCCAGGGCACCTGTGACCCCCCCCATAACCCCTCTGACCCCCCCAGGGCATCTGTGACCCCCCCCATAACCCCTCTGACCCCCCCCAGGGCACCTGTGACCCCCCCCATAACCCCTCTGACCCCCCCCAGGGCACCTGTGACCCCCCCAGGACCCTCTGACCCCCCCCATAACCCCTCTGGCCCCCCCATAACCCCTCTGACCCCCCCTAGGGCACCTGTGACCCCCCCAGGAGCATCTGACCCCCCCCCAGGACCCTCTGACACCCCCATAACCCCTCTGACCCCCCCGTTGACCTTTGACCCCCCCCGTTGACCTTTGACCCCCCCGTTGACCTTTGACCCCCCCCAGTAACGTGTCCGCTCCCCCGTGCCCCTCCCCCCCGCCCTTTGCCCCCCACCAAAATTTTAGGGGCCCTGAGGGGGGGGATGGGATGTGACCCCCTACCCCTCTCTGCACCCCCCCAAATGAGTCTGGGGGGGTCAATTTGGGGGTTTCCAGGTGCACCGGGGTTTTTGGGGTGCTGTGCCCCCCCCAGGGGGTGGAATTTGGGGGGGTTTTGGGGTTTTTTTGGACACTTTTCCCCCCCCCCCCAGCTGCAGACCTTTGACCCCCCCTCGCCGTGCGCGGCCCCCCCAGATTTGGCCAGCGGGGTCACCCTGGCTCACGTCCTGCACAAAATGTGAGTGGTTTATTTGGGGTGGGGGGGTCCCCCAAACCTCCCAGACCACCCCCCACACACCCAAAAACAAGAGAGGCTGATTTTGGGGACCCCCCCCCCCAGAGATTCCTCCTGGTTCGATGAGACGTGGCTGGGTCAGATCCGGGACGACCCCGAGGGCAACGCTCGGATCAAGGTTTTTGGGGTGGGGGGCTCATGTTTTGGGGTGGGGGGCTCGTGTTTTGGGGTGGGATGGGGGTTTTTGGGGTGGGGGGCTCGTGTTTTGGGGTGGGGGGCTCGTGTTTTCGGGTGGGGGGCTCGTGTTTTGGGGTGGGATGGGGGTTTTTGGGGTGGGGGGCTCATGTTTTGGGGTGGGATGGGGGTTTTTGGGGTGGGGGGCTCGTGTTTTGGGGTGGGATGGGGGTTTTTGGGGTGGGGGGCTTGTGTTTTGGGGTGTGATGGGGGTTTTTGGGGTGGGGGGCTCGTGTTTTGGGGTGGGGGGCTCATGTTTTGGGGTGGGGGGCTCGTGTTTTGGGGTGGGGGGCTCGTGTTTTGGGGTGGGATGGGGGTTTTTGGGGTGGGGGGCTCGTGTTTTGGGGTGGGGGGCTCATGTTTTGGGGTGGGGGGCTCGTGTTTTGGGGTGGGGGGCTCGTGTTTTGGGGTGGGGGGCTCGTGTTTTGGGGTGTGATGGGGGTTTTTGGGGTGGGGGGCTCGTGTTTTGGGGTGTGATGGGGGTTTTTGGGGTGGGGGCTCATGTTTTGGGGTGGGGGGCTCGTGTTTTGGGGTGGGGGGCTCGTGTTTTGGGGTGGGGGGCTCGTGTTTTGGGGTGGGGGCTCATGTTTTGGGGTGGGGGGCTCGTGTTTTGGGGTGGGGGGCTCGTGTTTTGGGGTGGGGGGCTCGTGTTTTGGGGTGGGATGGGGGTTTTTGGAGTAGGGGGCTCGTGTTTTGGGGTGGGATGGGGGTTTTTGGGGTGGGGGCTCATGTTTTGGGGTGGGGGGCTCGTGTTTTGGGGTGGGGGGCTCGTGTTTTGGGGTGGGGGCTCATGTTTTGGGGTGGGGGGCTCGTGTTTTGGGGTGGGGGGCTCGTGTTTTGGGGTGGGGGGCTCGTGTTTTGGGGTGGAGGGCTCGTGTTTTGGGGTGGGGGGCTCATGTTTTGGGGTGTGATGGGGGTTTTTGGGGTGGGGGGCTCGTGTTTTGGGGTGGGATGGGGGTTTTTGGGGTGGGGGCTCATGTTTTGGGGTGGGGGGCTCGTGTTTTGGGGTGGGGGGCTCATGTTTTGGGGTGGGATGGGGGTTTTTGGGGTGGGGGGCTCGTGTTTTGGGGTGGGATGGGGGTTTTTGGAGTAGGGGGCTCGTGTTTTGGGGTGTGATGGGGGTTTTTGGGGTGGGGGCTCATGTTTTGGGGTGGGGGGCTCGTGTTTTGGGGTGGGGGGCTCGTGTTTTGGGGTGGGGGCTCATGTTTTGGGGTGGGGGGCTCGTGTTTTGGGGTGGGGGGCTCGTGTTTTGGGGTGGGGGGCTCGTGTTTTGGGGTGGGGGCTCATGTTTTGGGGTGGGGGGCTCGTGTTTTGGGGTGGGGGGCTCGTGTTTTGGGGTGGGGGGCTCGTGTTTTGGGGTGGAGGGCTCGTGTTTTGGGGTGGGGGGCTCATGTTTTGGGGTGTGATGGGGGTTTTTGGGGTGGGGGGCTCGTGTTTTGGGGTGGGATGGGGGTTTTTGGGGTGGGGGCTCATGTTTTGGGGTGGGGGGCTCGTGTTTTGGGGTGGGGGGCTCGTGTTTTGGGGTGGGATGGGGGTTTTTGGGGTGGGCGGAGTGTGGGGGTCGTTATGGGGGTGGGGCTGGTTTTAAGGGGGGGGTTCGTTTTTGTGGGGTTGTTTTTTGGGGGGAGATGTTTTTGGGAAAGGGTTTTGGGGTTCTGATTTTGGGGAAGGGGTTTTGGGGTCCTGGTTTTGGGGTCTTGCTTTTTGGGGAAGGGGTTTTGGGTTCCTGGATTTTGGGGAAGGGGTTTTGGGGTCCTGGTTTTGGGGTCCTGGATTCAGGGAAGGGATTTTGGGGTCCTGGTTTTGGGGTCTTGCTTTTTGGGGAAGGGGTTTTGGGGTCCTGGATTTTGGGGAAGGGGTTTTGGGGTCCTGGTTTTGGGGTCCTGGATTCAGGGAAGGGATTTTGGGGTCCTGGTTTTGGGGTCCTGGATTTTGAGGAAGGGGTTTTGGGGGTCCTGGTTTTGGGGAAGATGTTTTTGGGAAGGGATTTGTGGTTGTGATTTTGGGGAATGGATTTGGGGGTCCTGGATTCAGGGAAGGGATTTTTTGGGGTCCTGGTTTTGGGGTCTTGGTTTTTGGGAAAGGGTTTGGGGTTCTCTTTTTAGGAGGAGATGTTTTTGGGAAGGGGTTTTGGGGTCCTGGTTTTGGGAAGGGATTTTGGGGGTCCTGGTTTGGGGGAAGATGTTTTTGGGAAGGAATTTTGTGGGGGAGATGTTTTTGGGAAGGGATTTGGGGGTCCTGGATTCAGGGAAGGGATTTGGGGGTCCTGGTTTTGGGGGGTGATGTTTTTGGGAAGGGATTTTGGGAGGAGATGTTTTTGGGATGGGATTTGGGGTTCTGATTTTGGGATGGGATTTTGGGGGTCCTGGTTTTTGGGGAAGGGATTTTGGGGGGAAGATGTTTTTGGGGTTCTGATTTTGGGAAGGGATTTTGGGGGGAAGATGTTTTTGGGAGAGGATTTGGGGTCCTGATTTTGGGAAGGGATTTTGGGAGGGGATGTTTTTGGGATGGGATTTGGGGTTCTGATTTCGGGAAGGGATTTTGGGGGGAAGATGTTTTTGGGGTTCTGATTTTGGGAAGGGATTTTGGGGGTCCTGGTTTTGGGGTTCTGATTTTGGGGGGAAGATGTTTTTGGGATGGGATTTGGGGTTCTGATTTTGGGAAGGGATTTTGGGGGTCCTGGTTTTGGGGTTCTGATTTTGGGGGGAAGATGTTTTTGGGTTGGGATTTGGGGTCCTGGTTTTGGGAAGGGATTTTGGGGGGAAGATGTTTTTGGGATGGGATTTGGGGTTCTGATTTTGGGATGGGATTTAGGGTTCTGATTTTGGGGGGAAGATGTTTTTGGGATGGGATTTGGGGTTCTGATTTTGGGAAGGGATTTTGGGGGTCCTGGTTTTGGGGAAGATGTTTTTGGGATGGGATTTGGGGTCCTGATTTTGGGAAGGGATTTTGGGGATCCTGGTTTTGGGGTTCTGATTTTGGGGGGAAGATGTTTTTGGGATGGGATTTGGGGTTCTGATTTTGGGAAGGGATTTTGGGAGGAGATGCTTTTGGGATGGAATTTGGGGTTCTGATTTCGGGGTCACTTTTGGGGAGGGATTTTGGGGATCTTTTCGGTGGGAGGCCTCTGGTGGAAGTTGACCTTTGCGGTGAAACCTTCGGGGTACGGCCGTTAGGGGGGTTTATTTTTTGGGGGGAGAGCCCATTTTGGGGTCCCCAACGACCACAGCAGCGGGGTGACAGCCGAATTCGGGGTTTTTTTGGGAGGGGTCCCACCTCATTCCCCCCTCCCCAGGTGAACAACCTCCGCAAGGTGCTGCAGAGCGTCCTGGAGTACTGGCAGGACGTGAGTCCCCCCCGCCAAAAAAAAATCAAACTTGGGGGTTCCCTTGGGGATTTGAGGGGTGGGATTTCAGGGGGAGGGGGGCTTTAACAGCCCCCTCCCCAAAACACAAGGTGCTGGGCCAGGCCGTGGAGGAGCGGCACGTGCCGGACGTGGCGCCGGCGGCCCAGTACGGCGACCCCGAGCAACTGGGCAAACTGGTGCGGCTGGTGCTGGGCTGCGCCGTCAGCTGCCAGCAGCGGGAAGGTGGGTCCCAGTTGATTTTTTTGGGGGGTGGGGGGCTCACGGGGAGTGGGATCCCCCCCCCCCCCAAAAAAACACCCCCTGAGCCCCTCCCAAAATCTCCCCCCGCCCGGCAGAGCACATCCAGCGCATCATGACGCTGGAGGAGGAGGTGCAGCACGAGGTGATGGCGGCCATCCAGGAGGTGGGGGCACCCCCTGGAGGGGTTTTGGGGGTCCTGGAGGGTTTTTGGGGGGTCTCTGGGTGGCGGTGGGGGGGTTGTGAAGGGTTTTTGGGGGGGGTTTTGGGGGTCCTGAAAGGTTTTTGGGGTGTCCTTGGGTGGTGCTGAGGGTCCTGAAGGGTTTTTGGGGGGGGTGCTGGGGGGTTTTGGGGGGTTCTGAAGGGTTTTTGGGGGGTTCCTGGGTGGTTTTGGGGGTCATGAAGGGTTTTTTGGGGGGTCACTGGGTGGTTTTGGGGGTCCTGAAGGGTTTTTGGGGGGGGTCCCTGAGTGGTGGTGGGGGATTGTGAAGGGTTTTTGGGGGGGTCATTGGGTGGTTTTGGGGGTCCTGGAGGGTTTTTGGGGGTCCTGGAGGATTTTTGGGGGTCCTGAAGGGTTTTTGGGGGGTCCCTGAGTGGTGCTGAGGGTCCTGGAGGGTTTTTGGTGCAGCCTGGGGGGTGTTAGGGGTCCTGAAGGGTTTTTAGGGGGGTTCTGAAGGCTTTTTGGGGGTCCCTGGGTGGTGTTTGGGGTCCTGAAGGGTTTTTGGGGGGGGTCACTGGGGGTTTTGGGGGTCCTGAAGGGTTTTTTGGGGGGTCCCTGTGTGGTTTTGGGGGTCCCCGAGGTTGGTTTGGGGCTCTCCTGTCGCTGTGGGTTGGATTTGGGGAGGGCTTTGGCGCCCCTTGGTTATGACCACAGACCTTGGAGGGTCTCGAGGGAATTTTGGGGACCCCCTGGGGTTATTGGGGGGGCCTGAAACCCCCCCTGAGCCCCCCTCCCCTCAACAACCCCCAAATTTCTCCCTCCCTTTTTGGCAGCTCTTGGATCCGGAGCCATCGGAGCCGATGGCGGCCGAGACCTACGGGAACTTCGACACTCAGGTGTGGGGTGGCAGATTTTGGGGTGCCTCAGGGGAATTTGGGGGTGCCTGGGGGGTGGTCCCTGACACCCCCCCGTGTCGTCCCCCCCCCCAGTCTCGCCGTTATTATTTCCTGAGCCAGGAGCCCCCCGAGGAGGCCGGGGGGGGTTCGGGGCAGCGCTGCCAGGAGCTGGAGCAGCAGGTGAGCGCCTGGAATCACCCGCTGGGGCTGGGGGGTCCCCAAATCCTGCGGCCCCCCCGACTCAATTCCCACCTGAGGGAGAGCGGGGGGGGGGATTCTGCTGGTTCTGCAGCACCTGGGAGGGATCCTGAGCACCTGGGACCCCCCAAATCCCTGGTGTTGGGGTAAAAACCCCCAAAATTGAATGGGAAAGGGTCTTTGAGGGGTTTATGTGAGGAGGGGGATCCTGAGCACCTGGGATCCCCCCAAATCCCTCGTGTTGGGTTAAAAACCCCCAAAATTTAAAGGGAAAGGGTCTTGGAGGGGTTCATGTGAGGAGGGGGATCCTGAGCACCTGGGACCCCCCAAATCCCTCGTGTTGGGGTAAAAACCCCCAAAATTGAATGGGAAAGGGTCTTTGAGGGGTTCATGAGAGGAGGGGGAGTACCTGGGAAGGATCTGAACACCTGGGACCCCCCCAAATCCCTGGTGTTGGGTTAAAAACCCCAAAATTTAACAGAAAAGGGTCTTGGAGGGGTTCATGTGAAGAGGGGGAGCACCTGGGAGGGATCTGAACACCTGGGATCCCCCAAATCCCTCGTGTTGGGTTAAAAACCCCCAAAACATAATGGGAAAAGATTTTTGAGGGGTTCATGTGATGAGGGGGAGCACCAGGAGAGGAATCCCACACACCTGAGCCCCCCAAATCCCTGGTGTTGGGTTAAAAACCCCCAGAATTTAACAGAAAAGGGTCTTTGAGGGGTTCATGTGAGGAGGGGGAGCACCTGGGAGGGGAATCCCACACACCTGAGCCCCCCAAATCCCTGGTGTTGGGTTAAAAACCCCAAAATTGAATGGGAAAGGGTCTTTGAGGGGTTCATGTGAGGAGGGGGAGCACCTGGGAAGGATATGAACACCTGGGACCCCCCCAAATCCCTCGTGTTGGGTTAAAAAACCCCAAAATTTAACAGAAAAGGGTCATGGAGGGGTTCATGTGAAGAAGGGGAGCACCTGGGAGGGATCCTGAACACCTGCGCCCCTCTTACACACCTGGGACCCCCCCAAATCCCTCGTGTTGGGTTAAAAACCCCCAGAATTTAACAGAAAAGGGTGTTTGAGGGGTTCATGTGAGGAGGGGGAGCACCTGGGAAGGATCTGAACACCTGAGCCCCCCGAATCCTTCATGTTGGGTTAAAACCCCCCAGAATTTAACGGTAAAGGGTCTTGGAGGGGTTCATGTGAAGAGGGGGAGCACCTGGGAGGGGAATCCCACACACCTGAGCCCCCCAAATCCCTGGTGTTGGGCTAAAAACCCCCAAAATTTAACAGAAAAGGGTCTTGGAGGGGTTCATGTGAAGAGGGGGAGCACCTGGGAGGGATCCTGAACACCTGGGCCCCTCTTACACACCTGGATTCCCCCAAAAATCCCTCGTGCTGGGCTAAAAACCCCACAAAATTTAACAGAAAAGGGTCTTTGAGGGGTTCACGTGAGGAGGGGGAGCACCTGGGAGGGGAATCCCGCCCACCTGGGCCCCTCCCGCCCACCTGGGCGCCGCAGGTGGCCACGCTCCTGGAGGAGAAGGGACACCTGGCCGCCGAGAACCGGGCGCTGCGGGAGCAGCTCGAGTCCGACGCCGCCGGCGCCGCCGCCAAGAAGCTGCTGCGGCTGCAGACGCAGGTGGAGGAGCTGCAGGAGGAGAATTACAGGTGAGAAGTCGCCCTCCTGGGTCCCCCCCCTCACCTGTGGGTCTCACCTGAGGGCGAGGGGGGTCTCGTGGCAGGTTGGAGAGCGGCAAGGAGGAGCTGCGGGCGCGCTGCTCGCGGCTGGAGCAGGAGGCGCGGGGGCTGCAGGTGCGGGCGCAGGAGCTGAGCGGGCTGGCAGGGGAGGCACGGGCGCTGCGAGAAGAGATGGACCTGCTCAGGTGAGCTGAGATACCTGTCCAGGTGGGCTGGGGAACCTGTCCAGGTGGGCTGGGGCACCTGCTCAGGTGAGCTGAGATACCTGTCCAGGTGGGCTGGGGCACCTGTCCAGGTGGGCTGGGGAACCTGTCCAGGTGGGCTGGGGCACCTGCTCAGGTGAGCTGAGATACCTGTCCAGGTGGGCTGGGGAACCTGTCCAGGTGGGCTGGGGTACCTGTCCAGGTGAGTTGAGATACCTGTCCAGGTGGGCTGGGGAACCTGTCCAGGTGGGCTGGGGCACCTGCTCAGGTGAGCTGAGATACCTGTCCAGGTGGGCTGGGGAACCTGTCCAGGTGGGCTGGGGAACCTGTCCAGGTGGGCTGGGGTATTTGCTCAGGTGAGGTGGGGCACCTGCTCAGGTGGGCTGAGATACCTGTCCAGGTGGGCTGGGGAGCCTGTCCAGGTGGGCTGGGGTATCTGCTCAGGTGAGCTGAGATACCTGTCCAGGTGGGCTGGGGAGCCTGTCCAGGTGGGCTGGGGTATCTGCTCAGGTGAGCTGAGATACCTGTCCAGGTGAGCTGGGGTATTTACTCAGGTGAGGTGGGATATCTGCTCAGGTGAGCTGGGTACCTGCTCAGGTGGGCTGAGGTACCTGCTCAGGTGAGCTGGGGAACCTGTCCAGGTGGGCTGGGGCACCTGCTCAGGTGAGCTGAGGTATCTGCTCAGCTGAGCCAGGGGTTGCTCCCACCAGCACCACCACCCCAGAGCCGTCCCCGCGCTCGCGTTCTCACTCAGGTGCGTCCCCTACCTGCACTCACCTGCGTCCCCTACCTGCGCTCACCTCCATCCCCTACCTGCACTCACCTGCGTCCCCTACCTGCACTCACCTGCATCCCCTACCTGCGCTCAGGTGTCCCCTACCTGCGCTCACCTCCATCCCCTACCTGCGCTCAGGTGCTCCCTACGCGCGCTCACCTGCGTCCCCTACCTGCACTCAGGTGTCCCCTACCTGCACTCACTTGCATCCCCTACCTGCGCTCAGGTGTCCCCTACCTGCGCTCACCTCCATCCCCTACCTGCACTCACCTGCGTCCCCTACCTGCGCTCACCTGTGTCCCCTACCTGCGCTCAGGTGTCCCCTACCTGCGCTCACCTCCATCCCCTACCTGCGCTCACCTGCGTCCCCTACCTGCGCTCAGGTGTCCCCTACCTGTGCTCACCTGCATCCCCTACCTGCACTCACCTCCATCCCCTACCTGCGCTCACCTGCGTGCCCTACCTGCACTCACCTGCGTCCCCTACCTGCACTCACCTGCATCCCCTACCTGCGCTCAGGTGTCCCCTACCTGCGCTCACCTCCATCTCCTACCTGCGCTCAGGTGTCCCCTACCTGCGCTCACCTCCATCCCCTACCTGCGCTCAGGTGCTCCCTACGCGCGCTCACCTGCGTCCCCTACCTGCACTCAGGTGTCCCCTACCTGCACTCAGGTGTCCCCTACCTGCGCTCAGGTGTCCCCTACCTGCACTCACCTGCGTCCCCTACCTGCACTCACCTGCGTCCCCTACCCGCACTCACCTGCGTCCCCTACCCGCACTCACCTGCGTCCCCTACCTGCGCTCAGGTGTCCCCTACCTGCGCTCAGGTGTCCCCTACCTGCGCTCAGGTGTCCCCTACCTGCGCTCACCTGCGTCCCCTCTGCTCCCCAGGGCGTCGTCGGCGCGGGCGGGGCGGCTGGAGGCGGCGGTGGCCGCGTACCGGGGCCGGGCGGCGGCGGCGGGGGAGCTGCGGCGCTGGGTGCGGGCGCTGGAGGAGCGGCACGCCGCCCAGGTGCGCCGCGCCGCTCACCTGCAGCAGCAGCTGGGGCGGGCGCAGGCCGGCTGCGCGCAGCTGGAGGCCGCCCGCAGGCAGGTGGAGGAGCTGAGCGGGCGGCAGGCCGAGGCGGCGCTGAGGGCCGAGAGGTGGCACCTGGAGCTGCGGCACCTGCAGGAGCGATTCGAGGCACTGAGCCAGGAGAAGGAGGTGGGTGAGGGCGGGGGAGGCGCCCCGAGCGCACCTGGGGACTCACCTGGGGATGCACCTGGGGGACTCACCTGGGGACTCACCTGGGGTCTCACCTGGGGACTCACCTGGGGACTCACCTGGGGACTCACCTGGGGACTCACCTGGGGACTCACCTGGGGACTCGCCTGGGGACTCACCTGGGGATGCACCTGGGGGACTCACCTGGGGACTCACCTGGGGGACTCACCTGGGGTCTCACCTGGGGACTCACCTGGGGACTCGCCTGGGGACTCACCTGGGGACTCACCTGGGGGACTCATCTGGGGACTCACCTGGGGACGCACCTGGGGACTCACCTGGGGACTCACCTGGGGACTCACCTGGGGGACTCACCTGGGGTCTCACCTGGGGACTCACCTGGGGACTCGCCTGGGGACTCACCTGGGGACTCGCCTGGGGACTCGCCTGGGGACTCACCTGGGGACGCACCTGGGGACTCACCTGGGGGACTCACCTGGGGTCTCACCTGGGGGACTCACCTGGGGGACTCACCTGGGGACTCACCTGGGGACTCACCTGGGGACTCACCTGGGGACTCGCCTGGGGACTCACCTGGGGACGCACCTGGGGACGCACCTGGGGACTCACCTGGGGGACGCACCTGGGGACTCACCTGGGGACTCACCTGGGGACTCACCTGGAGACTCACCTGGGAACTCACCTGGGGACTCACCTGGGGACTCACCTGGGGACTCACCTGGGGACTCACCTGGGGACGCACCTGGGGACTCACCTGGGGACGCACCTGGGAACTCACCTGGGGACGCGCCTGGGGACGCACCTGGGGACGCACCTGGGGACTCACCTGGGGACTCACCTGGGGACTCACCTGAGCGCTCGGTGCCGTCCCCGCAGCGGCTGCTGGAGGAGCGGGACGCGCTGCGCGAGGCCAACGAGGAGCTGCGCTGCGTGCAGGTGCAGCAGAGCTACCTGAGCCAGGCAGGTGAGCCCTCCCTGAGAGCTGACAGAACACCTGGGCAGGTGGGAACCATCTCCTGGTCCTGGTAGCGGACACCTGGGAACCCCGGCTGTGGGCTGCGGGGTTTGGGCTGTCACAAAGGGTGACAATTTTGGGACGTAATCCAATTTTTACCGCAGGGCTGGAGGGGGGCCCGGCCCCTCCCCAGAATTTGGCGGCCGAAATCCTTCCCGCGGAGCTCAGGTGAGTCCGGGCAGGTGTCCAAAAACATGGGGGGGGGGGGGGTCCCCAATTTTTTGTGGGGTCCCTAACGGCGTCCCCGGCAGGGACACGGTGACGCGGCTGCGGCGGGAGAACCGACAGCTGCGGCTGCAGCGGGACCAGCTCTGGCACAGGTGGGGGAATTTTGAGGAGGGGGTGTTAGGGGGGTCTTCAAAACCCCCCTAAGACCCCCCCCCCCCCAAATCCCTAAGGAGCCCCCCAATCCTTAACTCCCCCCCTGCACCCACAGACTGGAGGCCGCAGAGCCTCGGGCAGCGCAGGGGAGGCCGCGGGAGGAGGTGAGTGGGGGGAGATTTTGGGGTGGGGGTCTCTCCACACCAAAGGGGGGTCCCCGGTTCGCTGCGAGGGTCTCGGTGTTTTGGGGGGGGGGGCCACGTTTTATTTGGGGCACCTCAGGCCTCATCTCTTTGTCGCTTCCCCCTCAGCTGTCGCTGCCGGAGGAGACCCCCGAGGATCTGTGAGTTTTGGGGGGTCGGGGAGGGGGGAATTTGGGGAGCCCCCCCATAACATCCCCAACCTGTGGCCACCCCCTGCTCCCCCAGGGATGAGCTGCCGGAGGGAGAGGAGGAGGAGGAGGAGGAAGAGGAAGAGCTGGAGCCCTCCAGGGTCCCGAGTGGGTATCAGAATTTGGGGAGAGGGGAAAATTGAGGGGGGGTCTGGGGGGTACCCCAGATTGGGGGTGGTATGGAGATCCTGAGGGGTGATGTTTGGAGAGAGGGGGCAGGAGATGGCCCGTGCCTCAGTTTCCCCATGAAGATTGGGGGTTTGGGGGGTCCCTCCTGCCTAACCTCCCTTTTCGTTCCCCCTACAGGATCAGGATTTAGAGGTTCGCTGAGTTTGCCCCCACAAAAGCCCCCAGTTTCCCCCGGGGACCCCCCTGGCACTGCCCCCTTGGCCCCCGTCCTGCAGCTCCTCCGCAACCAACTGCAGGAGAAGGACGCGCTGATCCGGCACCTGGAGGTGAGCTTTAAATCCACGAAGGAATTTGGGGAGGGGGTCCCGGTGTGTGTGTGTGTGTGTGTGGGGGTCTCCCTCTCCAGCTGAACCCCCCCAAACACACACCCCACAGAACGACTGGGAGCGCAGCCGGGCGCAGCGCGAGCGCGAGGAGCGGCTGCTGGTCACCGCCTGGTACAACATGGTGAGTCAGGGGGGGCCCACGGGGATGGAGACCCCCGGGACCCCCTCCCCAGGACCCCCAGTAACCCCCGCTGTCCCCTCAGGGCCTGGCCCTACAGCGGCAGGAAGGAGGGACGGCGTCTCGGGGCCTGTCCAGCGGCGCTCAGTCCTTCCTGGCCCAGCAGCGCTTGGCCACGGTGGCCCGGCGAGCGCGGACCCCTCACGGCCGGGCTCCCCCCAGCTGAGGAGGGTGGGGGTCCCCCAAACACCCCCGGACCACCGGGGGTCCCCCTCACTCTGGGCTGGTCCCATTTCAGACGCTACAAACCCGCGCTCCCCACCTTGTTTTGGGGGGGGGCCTGGACCTTGCCACCCTACCTCATTTTGGGGGGCTTTTAGCACTTCTATTTTTGTAGCTGATTTCAGGGGGGGTCTTGTGTGTGTTACCCCCATAAAATCTTCTAATAAAGCCTCAGGACTCAGCGCTGGAGGTTTGTTATGGGAATACTGGGGGTCTGAGCTGTGGGTTCGAGGTGTTTTGGGTCCCTCTGACTTAAACCGTGGGGTCGGTGCTAGGGTAGAGGTGGGTGGGGGTGAGCACCCTACAAATTACTTAGATTTTGTCCTTTTCCCCTCATGTTTCCTTCCCTTTTCCCCTCATGTTTCCTTCCCTTTTCCCCTCATGTTTTCCGGCTCTTTTTCCCCTCACGGTTTCCCGCTCTTTTCCCCTCACGTTTCCCGCTCTTTTTCCCCTCACGTTTCCCGCTCTTTTTCCCCTCACATTTCCCACCCTTTTCCCCTCACATTTCCCACCCTTTTCCCCTCACGTTTCCCACCCTTTTCCCCTCATGTTTCCTGCTTTTTCCCTTCACATTCCCATTATTTTTCCCCTCATGTTTCCCGCTCTTTTTCCCTCACGTTTCCCACTCTTTTTCCCCTCACTTCTTCCCCTCATGTTTCCTGCTTTTCCCCCTCATGTTCCCTCTCTTTTTCCCCTCACGTTTCCTGCTGATTTTCCCCTCACGTTTCCCGCTCTTTTTCCCCTGACATTTTCTCGCTCTTTTTCCCCTCACGTTTTCCTGCTCTTTTTCCCTTCACATTCCTGTTCTTTTTCCCTTCACGTTTCCCGTTCTTCTTCCCCTCACGTTTTCCTTCTCTTTTTTCCCCTCACATTTTCCCGCTCTTTTTCCCCTCAGGTTTTCTGCCCATTCCCCCTCACATTTCCCACCCTTTTCCCCTCGCATTTCCCACCCTTTTCACCTCAACTTTTCCTGGCCTTTTCCCACCATGCAGGCAACAACAATAAAAAGGGTTTTTTCTCTCCGCTTAAACATCTTTTCTCCTCAAAAACTTGGTGCTTTCGGCCTGGACTGGAGAGGGACTGCGGCGGGACCGGGATATCACAGGAGGCTCCAGGATGCGCTTTTGGGATTGCCAGACAAGATTTAGAGACGCTGCGAGGGTTTTGAGGGCGTTCATTGCATTGTAAGGGCGCTGCCATGGGTTTGAAGGCTCTGAAGGGGGAGGTTAAAGGGGCGATTAAAGAGTTTTGGGCCGTGTTGGGTACATCAGCGTCCAGCGCCGCCGCCGCCGCTCCGTAGTGTCCGCCACTCTACCGTAAAGCGCCGCCGCCGCTCTGGCCACACTGCCGTAAAGCACCGCCACCGCCCCGTAGTGTCCGCCACTCTACCGTAAAGCGCCGCCGCCGCTCTGGCCACACTGCCGTAAAGCACCGCCGCCGCTCCCTAGTGTCCGCCACTCTACCGTAAAGCGCCGCCGCCGCTCTGGCCACACTGCCGCAAAGCGCCGGTGCACCGGGACCCCGCCGGTCCCCGATTTTCGGGGTCCGGTTGAAGGAAATCTCAATTTTCCCGTGATTTCAGGGGCGTCCCTGGACGGGGAATCCCAATTTCCCGTTATTTTCGGGTTTAAACGGAAGAGAAAACACGTTTAAAATGAGGGCGACCCCCCGTTTTCATCCCCTTAAGGGTTAAAATGAGGAGAAATCCCTTTTTCCCCTCATTTTTTAAGAGTTTAAATCGAAATAAAACCTTTTACGGGCCATTTTCGGACTTTAACCGAGGGAAACCCTTCTTTTTAAACGGAAATAAATGTCCAAAAATCGCTTCTTTTGAGGGAAAAAAAATCCACGGGTGAGGGAATTGAGGAAGAAATTCAATTTTATTGCATTTTTATTGGGTTAAAATGAGGCGGAATCCTCCATTTTCAGCTTTAAATTGAGGAGAAATTCCCTTTTTCCGTCATTTCGGGGGTTTCGATTGGGGGTCCCCCCCTTTATCCGTCCCGGGGGGTCGGGTGAGGGGGGGGTACCGGGGGTACCGGGGGTACCGGGGGTACCGGGGGGGGACACCGGGGGGCTCCCGGTGCGGGGCTGGGAGGAGGCGCCGCCTTTCCGCCGCTCCCACCGGGGACAGAGGCGGGAGGATGGCGGGGAGCGGCGGGGTACCGGGATGGTACCGGGATCGGTACCGGGATCGGTACCGGGAGTGGAACCGGGATCGGTACCGGGAGTGGAACCGGGAGTGGAACCGGGAATGGCACCGGAAACGGCTCCGGGAGGCGGCCAGGTACGGGGATGGTACCGGGATCGGTACCGGGAATGGTACCGGGAGTGGAACCGGGAGGCGGCGGTACGGGAATGGTACCGAGATCGGTACCGGGATCGGTACCGGGAATGGAACCGGGAGTGGAACCGGGTGTGGAACCGGGAGGCGGCGGGGTACGGGAATGGGACCGGGAATGGTACCGGGAATGGAACCGGGATCGGTAGCGGGAATGGCACCGGGAATGGTACCGGGAACGGAACCGGGAATGGCACCGGGAACGGCTCCGGGATTGGTACCAGGAATGGTACCGGGAATGGCACCGGGAACGGGTCCGGGAGGCGGCGGTACGGGAATGGTACCGGGAATGGAACCGGGAATGGTACCGGGAATGGAACCGGGAATGGTACCGGGAGGCGGCGGTACGGGGATGGTACCGAGATCGGTACCGGGAATGGAACCGGGAATGGAACCGGGTGTGGAACCGGGAATGGAACCGGGAGGCGGCGGTACGGGGATGGTACCGGGATCGGTACCGGGAATGGGACCGGGAATGGAACCGGGAGTGGAACCGGGAATGGGACCGGGAACGGAACCGGGAACGGCTCCGGGAGGCGGCCGGGTACGGGGATGGTACCGGGAATGGTACCGGGATCGGTACCGGGAATGGAACCGGGAACGGCTCCGGGAATGGCACCGGGAACGGAACCGGGAGGCGGCGGGGTACGGGAATGGGACCGGGAACGGCTCCGGGATCGGTACCGGTACCGGGAGACGGGGCCGGGGCCGGTTCGGGCTGGCAGCTGCCGTCCCCGCCGCGTTTCCGCCGCTGTCACCGGGCGCTCCCGCCGGCACCGGGGCCGCTCCCTCCGGGGGGCTCGGGAACGGCACCGGAACCGGGTCCCGCCCCCCCCCGCGGCTCCCGGTGCTGCCCGGGCGGAACCGCGGGATCTCCGGGATGCGGAGCGGGGCGATTTCGGCTCCGGCGGTGCCGGTACCGGTACCGGGGAAGGATCGCGGTACCGGCACCGGAACCGGGGAAGGATCGCGGTGCCGGTACCGGTACCGGGGAAGGATCGCGGTGGCGATACCGGTACCGGGGAAGGATCGCGGTGCCGGTACCGGTACCGGGGAAGGATCGCGGTGGCGATACCGGTACCGGGGAAGGATCGCGGTGCCGGTACCGGTACCAGGGAAGGATTCTGGTGCCAATACCGGTACCGGGGAAGGATCGCGGTGCCGGTACCGGTACCGGGGAAGGATTGTGCTGCCGATACCGGTACCGGGGAAGGATTGCGGTGCCGATACCGGTACCGGGGAAGGATCGCGGTGCCGGTACCGGTACCGGGGAAGGATTCTGGTGCCGGTACCGGTACCGGGGAAGGATCGCGGTGCCGATACCGGTACCGGGGAAGGATCGCGGTGCCGGTACCGGTACCGGGGAAGGATTCTGGTGCCAATACCGGTACCGGGGAAGGATCGTGGTGCCGGTACCGGTACCGGGGAAGGATTCTGGTGCCGGTACCGGTACCGGGGAAGGATCGCGGTGCCGGTACCGTGACCGGCGATCCCACGGGATGCGATGCCGCGGTTTCCATGGCAACCCGTACCGGGAGCAGCCCCGGGGTGGCGAGCGGGGCTCTCGGGGCGCTCCGAGCCCACCGGGAGCGTGTCGGGGCTCGGAACCGGTACCGGGGGGTTCCCGGGGGGGTCTCCGCACTCCCCCTCACCCTCATCTCCCCCCGCAGGTCCCGCAGCCCCCCCGGGATTTCCGGGGGTGCCCGGAGCACCGGGACCCCACGTGAGGAGGAACCGGAGCAGCGCGGCCGGGCCCGGGCCGCAGGTGAGGGGCAGCGGGGGGGTCCCGAGGGGAGGGGTCCTGTCGTGACAGAGCCGTGACAGAGCCGTGACAGAGCCGTGACAGAGCCGTGAGACCCCGGTGACATCCCGGTGACACCCCTGTGCTCTCCCGGTGACATCCCGGTGACACCCCGGTGAAATCCCGGTGACATCCCGGTGACATGCCGGTGACATCCCGGTGACATCCCGGTGACATCCCGGTGACATCCCGGTGACACCCCGGTGACATCCCGGTGACATCCCCGGTGCTCTCCTGGTGACATCCCGGTGACATCCCGGTGATATCCCGGTGACATCCCGGTCACATCCCGGTGACATCCCGGTGACATCCCTGTGATATACCGGTGCTCTCCCGGTAACACCCCAGTGATATCCCGGTGACATCCCAGTGACATCCCGTTGACATCCCGGTGACATCCCAGTGACACCCCGGTGACATCCGGGTGACATCCCCGGTGACATCCTGGTGACATCCCGGTGACACCCCGGTGACACCCCGGTGACACCCCGGTGACATCCCGGTGCTCTCCTGGTGACATCCCAGTGACATCTCGGTGACATCCCCGGTGCTCTCCTGGTGACATCCCGGTGACACCCCAGTGACATCCCGGTGACATCCCGGTGACATCCCGGTGATATCCCGGTGACATCCCGGTGAAATCCCCGGTGACATCCCGGTGACATGCCGGTGACATCCCGGTGACATCCCGGTGACATCCCGGTGATATCCCGGTGACATCCCGGTGAAATCCCCGGTGCTCTCCTGGTGACATCCCGGTGACATCCCGGTGACACCCCGGTGACATCCCGGTGACATCCCGGTGATATCCCAGTGCTCTCCTGGTGACATCCCAGTGATATCCCGGTGACATCCCCGGTGACATCCCGGTGACATCCCGGTGACATCCCAGTGATATCCCGGTGACATCCCCGGTGACATCCCGGTGACATCCCGGTGACACCCCGGTGACATCCCCGGTGACACCCCGGTGACACCCCGGTGACATCCCGGTGAAATCCCCGGTGACATCCCGGTGACACCCCGGTGCTCTCCCGGTGACACCCCGGTGACATCCCGGTGACATCCCCGGTGCTCTCCTGGTGACATCCCGGTGACATCCCGGTGACATCCCCGGTGACACCCCAGTGACATCCCGGTGACACCCCGGTTCTATCCGGGATTTGGGGGGATTTTGGGGTATTTTGGGACGCTTTGGGGGGGGTCCAGGATGATTTTGGGGTGCTCTGGGTGGTCCAGGGGGATTTTGGGCCGCTTTTGGGGGGTCCAGGGGGATTTTGGGGTGCTCTGGGTGGTCCAGGATGATTTTGGGGGATTTTGGGAGGTCCAGGGTGATTTTGGGGTGCTCTGGGTGGTCCAGGGTGATTTTGGGGTGCTTTGGGGTGGTCCAGGATGATTTTGGGGCGCTTTGGGGTGGTCCAGGGTGATTTTGGGGCCCAAATCTTCCATGGGGTCCGTGCTGTGCTGAGTCTGGGGGGGTCCCTTACACCCCCCAACCCCAATTTGGGGTCTGGGGGCGCAGGAGGGGGGACCCCTAAATGTGGAGGGGGGCGGGGGGGGGGGATCCCCACCAGGGGGGATTTGGGGAGGGGGCGTCCTCGCCGCGCGGAGACATTCGGGGGGGGTGGGGAAATCCCCCCGCCCCCGGTGAGGGGGAAGATCCGGGATCCCCGTTCCGGGAATGGCGGGGGCGGGATCCCCGGTAACCGGGGGGTGGGCGGGGGGCTCCGCCGTGACTCTGCGTGGGGAGGGGGTCCCGGGGCGGAGCCGTTCCGGGGGCGGGGGAGGTCCCGGGGCGGGGGGAGGCGCCGAGCCGGGTGCGGAGGCGGCACCGGCGGCACCGGCACCGGCGGTACCGGCGGTACCGGGAGATTCTTCCCCGGTTCTTTCCAACCGGTTGCGCGGGGCCATGAGGAGCCCGGTACCGGGAGGAGCCGCTGCCGGTACCGGGGGTCGCTAAGGAGAGACTCCGGAACCGGCACCGGCGGGGGTGGGGGGGGGGGGGTGGGGGGTGGGGGAGGCTCCGGGACCGGCTCCGGTACCGCCAGCGGCGGGGGCGGCTGCGGTTCCGGATCTCCGCTTCCCCCCGGTACCGGGGATGATGGAGCCGGTACCGGGCTCCAGGAAGAGCCTGTCGCTGTCGCTGCCGGTGCCCCGGGAGGGTCCGGGCCCCCTGCGCCCCCCTCAGCACCTCTGGCGCCAGCCCCGAACCCCGATCCGCATCCGCCACCGCGGCTTCTCCGACACCGACCGGCACCGGCACCGGCCCATGGAGCGGGCGGACGCCGTGGACACCGGGGACCGGCCCGGGCTGCGCAGTGCCCGCATGTCCTGGCCCTCCTCCCTCCACGGGACCCCCGCTACCGGCAAGCGGTAGGTGACGGCGGCGAGACCCCCCCCCCCCGGTTCCCCCCGGTTCCCCCCAGCGTCATCCCCCGGTACCGGCACCGGAGGTGGAGCCTCTCCCCCTCAGCGTCCTCTTGGGACCGGGATTGGAGGCGGGACCCCCTCCCCCGGTACCGGTGCCGGGATTGGGGGCACCCCCAAAAAATCCCGTCCTGCTGCTGGAGGTACCGGGAGCCCCCCGTCCTCATCCCGGTACCGGGAGCCCCCCGTCCTCATCCCGGTACCGGTACCGGGAGCCCCCCATCCTCTTCCCGGTTCCGGGAGCCCCCCGTCCTCATCCCGGTACCGGTACCGGGAGCCCCCCGTCCTCATCCCGGTACCGGTACCGGGAGCCCCCCGTCCTCATCCCGGTACCGGGAGCCCCCCGTCCTCATCCCGGTACCGGTACCGGGAGCCCCCCGTCCTCATCCCGGTACCGGGAGCCCCCCGTCCTCATCCCGGTACCGGTACCGGGAGCCCCCCGTCCTCATCCCGGTACCGGTACCGGGACCCCCCGTCCTCTTCCCGGTACCGGGAGCCCCCCGTCCTCATCCCGGTACCGGGAGCCCCCCGTCCTCATCCCGGTACCGGTACCGGGAGCCCCCCGTCCTCTTCCCGGTACCGGGAGCCCCCCGTCCTCATCCCGGTACCGGTACCGGGAGCCCCCGTCCTCATCCCGGTACCGGGAGCCCCCCGTTCTCATCCCGGTACCGGGACCCCCCGTCCTCATCCCGGTACCGGTACCGGGAGCCCCCGTCCTCATCCCGGTTCCGGTACCGGGAGCCCCCCGTCCTCATCCCGGTACCGGTACCGGGAGCCCCCCGTCCTCATCCCGGTACCGGTACCGGGAGCCCCCCGTCCTCATCCCGGTACCGGTACCGGGAGCCCCCCGTCCTCTTCCCGGTACCGGGAGCCCCCCGTCCTCATCCCGGTACCGGTACCGGGAGCCCCCCGTCCTCTTCCCGGTACCGGGAGCCCCCCGTCCTCACCCCGGTACCGGTACCGGGAGCCCCCCAGCACCCCCAGAACCGGAGCCGGGGGTCCCCCACCCCAACCAGCTCCGCTCCGGGGTGATCCCGGTGCTGCTCCCCGCTGGGACCCTGGGGACACCGGGATCTGCCGGGATCCGGGAGATCTGCCGGGATCTGCCGAGATCCGGCATCTGCCGGGATCTGGGAGACTGGGATCTACTGGGATCCAGGAGATCGGGATCTGCCGGGATCTGCCGGGATCCAGGAGATCTGCCGGGATCTGCCGGGATCTACCAGGATCCAGGAGATTGGGATCTGCCGGGATCTGGGAGACTGGGATCTGCTGGGATCCAGGAGATCGGGATCTGCCGGGATCTGCCGGGATCCGGGAGAGAGATCAGGATCTGCCGGGATCCGCGATCTACCGGGATCCACCGAGATCCGGGAGATTGGGATCTGCCGGGATCTGCTGGGATCCGGGAGAGAGATCAGGATCTGCCAGGATCCAAGAGATTGGGATCTGCTGGGATCCAGGAGATCGGGATATTCCAGGATCCAAGAGATTGGGATCTGCTGGGATCCAGGAGATCGGGATATTCCAGGATCCAAGAGATTGGGATCTGCTGGGATCCAGGAGATCGGGATCTGCTGGGATCCAGGAGACCGGGATATTCCAGGATCCGAGAGATCCGGATCTGCCGGGATCCGGGATCTACTGGGATCCAGGAGAGAGATCGGGATCTGCCGGGATCCAGGAGTCTGGGATCTGCCGGGATCCAGGAGACCGGGATCTGCCGGGATCTGCCGGGATCCGGGATCTACTGGGATCCAGGAGAGAGATCGGGATCTACTGGGATCCAGGAGTCTGGGATCTGCCGGGATCCAGGAGTCTGGGATCTGCCGGGATCCAGGAGATCTGCCGGGATCTGCCGGGATCCAGGAGTCTGGGATCTGCCGGGATCTGCCGGGATCTGCCGGGATCCGGGATCTGCCGGGTTTGGGGCGGGGGGCTGCGACCCCCTCCCCTCCCCCAAAGGATCCATCTGGCTCTCCCCGATCCCTTCTGGGAAGATTTTTTTGGGGAAAAACGAGTCGGGATCGCTCCGCGTCCTTCCGCCGGCCCCGGCTTCCTTAGGGCCGTTAATTAATTGGTGCGTTAATTAATCGGTGCGTTAATTAATCGGTGCGTTAATTAATTGGTGCGTTAATTAATCGGTGCGTTAATTGATGCGCAGGAGGCTCAGCAGATGGTGGCGGGAAGTGGGGGGTGGTGATTTCCTTCCTCCTCCTCTTCCTCCTCCTCCTCTTCCTCCCTTCCCCGTGGGTGGCTGGAATCCCCCGCGGGGGGACCCCCTAAAGCCCCCCAAAATCCGGGGGGATCCCCCCCAAACCCCCCCAAATCCGGGGGATCCCCCCCAAACCCCCCAAATCCGGGGGGATCCCATCCAAACCCCCCCAAATCCGGGGGGATCCCCCCCAAAGCCCCCAAATCCGGGGGGATCCCATCCAAACCCCCCCCAAAACCCCCCCAAATCCGGGAAATCCCATCCAAACCCCCCCCAAAACCCCCCCAAATCGGGGGGGATCCCATCCAAACCCCCAAAAATCCGGAGGATCCCATCCAAACCCCTCCAAACCCCCCCAAATCCGGGGGGATCCCATCCAAACCCCCCCAAATCCGGAGGGATCCCATCCAAACCCCTCCAAATCCGGGGGGATCCCATCCAAACCCCCCCAAATCCGGGGGGATCCCCTCCAAACCCCGCCAAAATCCGGGGGATCCCCTCCAAACCCCGCCAAATCCAGGGGATTCCCCCCAAACCCCCCAAATCCGGGGGAATCCCATCCAAACCCCGCCAAAATCCGGGGGGATCCCCTCCAAACCCCCCCAAATCCGGGGGGATCCCATCCAAACCCCCCCCAAATCCGGGGGATCCCATCCAAACCCCCCCCAAATCCGGGGGATCCCATC
This sequence comes from Cyanistes caeruleus, assembly GCF_971803275.1. Lineage (NCBI taxonomy): Eukaryota > Metazoa > Chordata > Aves > Passeriformes > Paridae > Cyanistes > Cyanistes caeruleus. The sequence continues at coordinate 931,136 of NC_141736.1, forward strand.
CAAACCCCCCCCAAATCCGGGGGATCCCCCCCAAACCCCCCAAATCCGGGGGATCCCATCCAAACCCCCCAAATCCGGGGGGATCCCCCCCAAACCCCCCAAATCCGGGGGGATCCCATCCAAACCCCCCCCAAATCCGGGGGGATCCCCCCCAAACCCCCCAAATCCGGGGGAATCCCATCCAAACCCCGCCAAAATCCGGGGGGATCCCCTCCAAACCCCCCCCAAATCCGGGGGGATCCCATCCAAACCCCCCCCCAAACCCCCCAAATCCGGGGGGATCCCATCCAAACCCCCCGAATCCGGGGGGATCCCATCCAAACCCCCCCAAATCCGGGGGGATCCCCCCCAAACCCCCCAAATCCAGGGGGATCCCATCCAAACCCCCCCAAATCCGGGGGGATCCCATCCAAACCCCCCCAAATCCGGGGGATCCCATTCCCCTGCGACCCCCGCCCCAAACCCCCCCAAATCCGGGGGATCCCATTCAAACCCCCCCCCAAACCCCCCCCAAATCCGGGGGGATCCCATCCAAACCCCCCCCAAATCCGGGGGGAATCCCATCCAAACCCCCCAAATCCGGGGGGATCCCATCCCCCCCTG
>NC_141736.1:936738-980357 GCF_971803275.1 Cyanistes caeruleus
CACCCCCCAAATTACCCTGGGACCCCCCACCCCAAAAACCCCCACCCCAAAAACCCCCGGGACCCCCCCCAGGAGCATCTCCCGCAGCTCCTCCCTCACCAGCGAGACGTGAGGACCCCCCCCCAAATTACCCTGGGACCCCCCCCAAAATTATCCTGGGACCCCCCCCCAAATTACCCTGGGACCCCCCACCCCAAAAACCCCCACCCCAAAAACCCCCACCCCAAAAACCCCCGGGACCCCCCCCCAGGAGCATCTCCCGCAGCTCCTCCCTCACCAGCGAGACGTGAGGACCCCTCCCCAAATTACCCTGGGACCCCCCCGGAGCTCCCCAAATTACCCTGGGACCCCCCCGGAGCTCCCCAAATTACCCTGGGACCCCCCACCCCAAAAACCCCCGGGACCCCCCCCAGGAGCATCTCCCGCAGCTCCTCCCTCACCAGCGAGACGTGAGGACCCCTCCCCAAATTACCCTGGGACCCCCCCGGGACCCCCCAAATTACCCTGGGACCCCCCCCCAAATTACCCTGGGACCCCCCCGGGACTCCCCAAATTACCCTGGGACCCCCCCGGGACCCCCAAATTACCTTGGGACCCCCCCGGGACCCCCCAAATTACCCTGGGACCCCCCCGGAGCTCCCCAAATTATCCTGGGACCCCCCCGGGATCCCCCAAATTATCCTGGGACCCCCCCGGGATCCCCCAAATTACCCTGGGACCCCCCCCCAAATTACCCTGGGACCCCCCCGGGACCCCCCAAATTACCCTGGGACCCCCCCCCAAATTACCCTGGGACCCCCCCGGAGCTCCCCAAATTACCCTGGGACCCCCCCCCAAATCACCCTGGACCCAGGGACCCCCCCCCCCAATAAACACCCCCTCCCCAAATTCCTCTTGCAGCCACGCCGAGGATTTGATCGTCACCCCCTTCGCTCAGGTAGGGTGGGGGGTCCCGGGGGGTCCCGGGGGGTCTCGGGGGGTCTCAGGGGGGGTCTCAGGGGGTCTCGGGGGGTCTCGGGGGGTCTCAGGGGGGTGTCAGGGGGTCTCAGGGGGTCTTGGGGGGTCTCAGGGGGGGTCTCGGGGGGTCTCAGGGGGGTCTCAGGGGGGTCCCGGGGGTCTCAGGGGGTCTCAGGGGGGTCTCGGGTGATCTCAGGGGGGTCTCAGGGGGTCTCAGGGGGGTCTCAGAGGGTCCCTGAGGGGGTCCCGGGAGTCTCAGGGGGTCTCAGGGGGGTCCCGGGGGTCTCAGGGGGGTCCCGGGGGTCTCAGGGGGTCTCGGGGGGGTCTCAGAGGGGTCTCAGGGGGTCCCGGGGGGTCCCGGGGGGTCTCAGGGGGGTCTCAGGGGGTCCCGCGGGGTCCCAGGGGGTCTCAGGGGGGGTCTCTCCCCCCTCCCCCGACCCCCCGAGCCCCCTCCCCAGGTCCTGGCCAGTCTCCGCAGCGTCCGCAACAACTTTTCCCTCCTGACCAAAGTCACGACCCCCCCGGGGGACAGGTGCGTCACCTTTCACCTTTGACCTTTGACCTTTGAGACCCCCTCCCCCAAATCCCCCCCTCCCCAAATTGGGGCTCTGACTCCGCCCCCCGCCCCCCCCCCAGGAGGTCGCCCCTCGGTTCTCAGCCCCCCCTCTGCAAGGCCACGCTCTCAGGTGAGGGGTGGGGGGTCTTTGGGGGGGTCTTGGGGGGTCTTTGGGGGTCTTGGGGGGGTCCTGGGGGGTCTTTGGGGGTCTTTGAGGGTCTTGGGGGGGGCTGGGGGTGTCTGGGGGGGTTTGGGGGGGTCTTTGGGGGGGTCCTGGGGGGTCTTTGGGGGCCTTGGGGGGGTCCTGGGGGGTCTTTGGGGGTCTTTGGGGGTCTTTGAGGGTCTTCGGGGGGTCTTGGGGGGTCTTTGAGGGTCTTGGGAGGGGGCTGGGGGTGTCTGGGGGGGCTGGGGGTGTCAGAATGGTCCCACTGGGGAAACTGAGGCACAGGGTCTGGTGGGGTTTGGGGGGGTTTGGGGGGTCTTGGGGGGTCCTGGGGGGTCTTTGGGGGTCTTTGAGGGTCTTGGGGGGGGCTGGGGGGGGTTGGGGGTGTCAGAATGGTCCCACTGGGGAAACTGAGGCACAGGGTCGGGGGGGGGTGTGAGGGGATCTGGGGGGGTCTGGGGGGGTTTTGTGGGGGTTTTGGGGGGGTCTTTGGGGGGGTCTGGGGGGGTCTGGGGGGGTCTGGAGGTGGATCAGAATGGTCCCACTGGGGAAACTGAGGCACGGGGTTTGGGGGGGTCTGGGGGGTTTGGGGGGGTTTTGGGGGTTTGGGGGGTCTGGGGGGTTTGGGGGGGTCCGGGGGTGTCCGGGGGGGTCCGGGGGGGTCCCATGGGTCGCTGTCCCTGTCCCCAGAGGACACGTCCCAGCAGCTGGCCCGGGACACCCTGGAGGAGCTGGACTGGTGCCTGGAGCAGCTGGAGACGCTGCAGACGCACCGGGCGGTCAGCGGGATGGCCTCTGACAAGGTGGGGACACTGGGGACATTGGGGACATCATTGGGGACACCTCTGGGGGCACTGGGGACATCATTGGGGACATTGGGGACAGTGGGGACATCACTGGGGACATCACTGGAGACGCTGCAGACGCACCGGGCGGTCAGCGGGATGGCCTCTGACAAGGTGGGGACACTGGGGACACTGGGGACACCTGGGGACACCTGGGGACATCATTGGGGACACCTCTGGGGACACTGGGGACACCTGGGGACACCTGGGGACACCTGGGGACACCTGGGGACATCATTGGGGACACCTCTGGGGACATTGGGGACAGTGGGGACATCACTGGAGACGCTGCAGACGCACCAGGCGGTCAGCGGGATGGCCTCCGACAAGGTGGGGACACTGGGGACACCTGGGGACACCTGGGGACATCATTGGGGACATTGGGGACATCACTGGGGACATTGGGGACATCATTGGGGACAGTGGGGACATCACTGAGGACATCACCGGGGACACTGAGGAAATCACTGGGGACATTGGGGACATCAGGGGGACACTGGGGACATCCCTGGGGACACTGGGGACACTGGGGACACCTCTGGGGACACTGGGGACATCACTGGGGACATTGGGGACATCACCGGGGACACTGAGGAAATCACTGGGGACATTGGGGACATCAGGGGGATATCATGCGACACTGAGGACACTGGGGACATCCCTGGGGACATCGGGGACAGCGAGACAGGACCTGCAGGGACACCGGGGCGGGCATGGGGACAGTGACACGGGCCAGCGGGGCCGGGGGGACATCGGTGGGTGCTGGCAGTGGCTGTGTCGGGGTGTTGGTGGCACTGGTGGCACTGGTGGCATTGGTGGCATTGGTGGCATTGGTGGCATTGGTGGCATTATTGGCCATGATGGCTCTGGTGGCTCTGGTGGCTCTGGTGGCACTGGTGGCTCTGGTGATATTGGTGACATTGGTGGCCCTGGTGGCCCCAGTGGCCATGGTGGCATTGGTGGCTCTGGTGACATTGGTGGCCCCAGTGGCCCCAGTGGCTGTGGTGGCCATGGAGGCCATGGTGACATTGGTGACACAGGTGACGTTGGTGGCCATGGTGGCCCTGGTGACACCGGTGGCACTGGTGACATTGGTGGCCCTGGTGGCCCCAGTGGCTGTGGTGGCCATGGAGGCCATGGTGGCACTGGTGACACAGGTGGCCCCGGTGGCTGTGGTGGCCATGGTGGCACTGGTGACACTGGTGACATTGGTGACATTGGTGACATTGGTGACATTGGTGGCCATGGTGGCACTGGTGGCCCTGGTGGCCATGGGGGCCGTGGTGACATTGATGACACTGGTGACATTGGTGACATTGGTGACATTGGTGCCATTAGTGCCATTGGTGGCCCCGGTGGCCCTGGGGGCCGTGGTGACATTGGTGGCACAGGTGACATTGTTGGCCCTGGTGGCCCTGGTGGCCCCGGTGGCCATGGTGCCATTGGTGACATTGGTGACATTGGTGGCCCTGGTGGCCCTGGTGGCCATGGTGCCATTGGTGACATTGGTGACATTGGTGGCCCTGGTGGCCCCAGTGGCCATGGTGACATTGGTGACATTGGTGACACAGGTGACATTGGTGGCCCTGGGGGCCGTGGTGCCATTGATGACATTGGTGGCCCCAGTGGCCCTGGTGACATTGGTGACATTGGTGCCATTGATGACATTGGTGGCCCTGGTGGCCCCAGTGGCCATGGGGGCCGTGGTGACATTGGTGACATTGGTGCCATTGGTGACATTGGTGACATTGGTGACATTGGTGTCCCCGGTGGCCCTGGTGGCCCCAGTGGCCATGGTGGCCCTGGTGACATTGGTGCCATTGGTGCCATTGGTGACATTGGTGCCATTGGTGACATTGGTGGCCCTGGGGGCCGTGGTGACATTGGTGACATTGGTGACATTGGTGGCCCTGGTGGCCCTGGTGGCCCCGGTGGCCATGGTGACATTGGTGCCATTGGTGCCATTGGTGGCCCCGGTGGCCCTGGGGGCCGTGGTGACATTGGTGCCATTGGTGCCATTGGTGCCATTGGTGGCCCTGGTGGCCCTGGTGGCCCCGGTGGCCCTGGGGGCCGTGGTGACATTGGTGACATTGGTGACATTGGTGACATTGGTGACATTGGTGGCCCTGGTGGCCCCGGTGACATTGGTGACATTGGTGACATTGGTGCCATTGATGACATTGGTGGCCCTGGTGGCCATGGGGGCCGTGGTGCCATTGGTGGCCCTGGTGACATTGGTGACACAGGTGACATTGGTGGCCCTGGTGGCACTGGTGACACTGGTGGCACTGGTGACACAGGTGGCCCTGGTGGCCCCAGTGGCTGTGGTGGCCATGGAGGCCATGGTGGCACTGGTGACACTGGTGGCACTGGTGACATTGGTGACATTGGTGTCCCCGGTGGCCCTGGTGGCCCCGGTGGCCCTGGGGGCCGTGGTGACATTGGTGACATTGGTGCCATTGGTGACATTGGTGACATTGGTGGCCCTGGGGGCCGTGGTGACATTGGTGACATTGGTGACATTGGTGGCCCTGGTGGCCCTGGTGGCCCTGGGGGCTGTGGTGACATTGGTGACATTGGTGACATTGGTGGCCCTGGTGGCCCTGGTGGCCCCGGTGGTCCCTGATGCTTTTGTGGGGGTCCCTGACCCATTCTGGGGGTCTCTGACCCTTCTGGGGGTGTCCCCCCGCCATTGTCCCCCCATTGTCCCCTCCGTGTCCCCCCAGCGGTGACCGTGGGGAGGGGGCGGGGAGGGGGGGGCGTGGCCAAACCTCGCGCATGCGCCCTCCCCTCCCCCTCCCCCAATCCTCCCCTCCCCCCGCCCGGCGCTCCGCGGCCTCCGCAGCCCCGAGCGGACCCCCCCGGGACCCCCCCGGCACCCCAAAAAACCCCCCCGGGACCCCCCCGGGACCCCCCCGGCACCCCAAAAACCCCCCCGGGACCCCCCCGGGACCCCCCCGGGACCCCAAAATCCCCCCCGGGACCCCCCCGGGACCCCCCCCGGCACCCCAAAAACCCCCCCGGGACCCCCCCCCGAGCCCCCTCCCCAGATTCCGCATCCTCCGCATCCCTCAGCCCCCTCCCCCCTCTGCCCCTCCGCTCATCCCAACCCGAGACCCCCCCCCCCAAACCCCCCCAAAACCCCTCCGGATCCCCCCTAAACCCCCCCAGACCCCTCCGGACCCCCCCAGACCCCCCCAGACCCCTCCGGACCCCCCCAAGCCCCCCCCGGGCTCTCCCCTCCCCCCTCCCCCTTCCCCATCCCCGCGTCCTTTTGCCCCCTCCCCTCCCCCCATGGGCACCCACTGACCCCCCCCCACCATCCCGGGGGTCTCAGGACCCCCAGGAGGGGGCTCAGGACCCCCAATAGGGGAGGGGGCTCAGGACCCCCAGGAGGAGCTCAGGACCCCCAATAGGGGAGGGGGCTCAGGACCCCCCAGGAGAGGCTCAGGACCCCCAATAGGGGAGGGGGCTCAGGACCCCCAGGAGGAGCTCAGGACCCCCGAGAGGGGCTCAGGACCCCCGAGAGAGGCTCAGGACCCCCGATAGAGGAGGGGGCTCAGGACCCCCCCCCCATCTGAGGAAGAGGAAGAAAAGCCCCCCCCCCCCAACCCCCAAAAAAAAGGGGGGGAGGGGGCGATGTGAGCGACCCCCCCCGTGCGGCCTCAACGCGGGGGGGGGGGGGGGGGAGGGCTGGCGTTGCCCACCCAAAGCGGGGGGGGGGTCCCCGCTTACCCCCCCCCCCCCCAAAAGAAGCCCCCAGACCCATCCATGCCCACCCTGAACGGGGTTAGGGGGCGTCGGGGGTGGGGTGGGGTCTAAATAGAGGGGGGGGGAGGTTTTTGGGGGAGAGGAAGAGGAAGGTTGGGGGGGGGTCTCTTCAAAGCCCCCCCCCCACACCCCAAACAAAACCACACCGACAAGAAGCCCCCTCCCCAAATTCCCGGCGGGAAAATGCCCTTGGTGGATTTTTTCTGCGAGACCTGCGCCAAGCCCTGGCTGGTGGGGTGGTGGGACCAGGTAAGGAAATTTGGGGAGGGGGCTTGGCTGGGGGTGGGGGGGCGCGTCTGACCTCCCCTCCCCCCTCTCAATGTCATGGGGACAGCCCCTCCCCCCTTCCCCCTCCCCTCCCCCCACCCCCACCCCGAGGTTTTTAGGGCGCCCCCTCCCATTATTTGGAAGTTTTTTGGGGGGGTGGGGGGGGCTTTTCGTCGCCCCCTCCCCTTAATTTTGGGAATGCGGAAAGCGCGGGAAATCCTGAGGAAGGGGCGGGGATTTGGGGAGGGGTCTCTGGAAAGGGTCAGTGCGCCCCCCCCCCCCAATATTTGGAAGTTTTGGGGTTTTTTTTTGGGGGGTGGGGGGGGCTTTTCCTCGCCCCCTCCCCTTAATTTGGGGTGGGGGGGGGAGGTGAGGAAAGCGCGGGAAATCCTGAAAGGGGGGGGGGGGCGGGGATTTGGGGAGGGGTCTCTGGAAGGGGTCAGTGCGCCCCCCCCCCCGCCCGGCATGGGAGGGGTTAAACCTCTCCCCCCCCACCCCCCCCCCCGGCGGTTGCCATGGTAGCGGCGGTTGCCATGGAGACGGGACGGCGGCTCCTGATTGGCTGGGAGGGATGCGGGGGGGGGGGGGGGGGGATGGAGGGGATGATGCCCCGCCCCCCCCCCAAATTGGGGAGGGGGTAAATGGGGGGGGGGGTGCCCCTCCCCCCCCCGACCAGTGCCACACCAGTGCCACACCAGTGCCACCAGTGCCACCAGTGCCGCGGGGACCCGGGGGGCTCTGGGGGGCTCTGAGGAGGGAGTGGGGGGCGACCATCATGGACCAGTTCATCCCAGTCCATCCCAGTCCATCCCAGTTCATCCCAGTCTCATTTCCAGTCCATTCCAGTCCATCCCAGTCCATCCCAGTCCATCCCAGTCCATCCCAGTCCCCCCCAGTTCATCCCAGTCCATCCCAGTCCATCCCAGTTCATCCCAGTCCTTCCCAGTTCATCCCAGTCTCATTCCCAGTCCGTCCCAGTCCATCCCAGTTCATCCCAGTTCATCCCAGTCCATCCCAGTTCATCCCAGTCCGTCCCAGTTCATCCCAGTTCGTCCCAGTTCGTCCCAGTTCATCCCAGTTCATCCCAGTCCATCCCAGTCCATCCCAGTTCATCCCAGTCCGTCCCAGTTCGTCCCAGTTCGTCCCAGTTCATCCCAGTTCATCCCAGTCCATCCCAGTCCATCCCAGTCCATCCCAGTCCATCCCAGTCTCATTCCCAGTCCATCCCAGTCCATCCCAGTCCATCCCAGTCCCTCCCAGTTCATCCCAGTCCTTCCCAGTTCATCCCAGTCCATCCCAGTCCATCCCAGTCCATCCCAGTCCATCCCAGTCTCATTCCCAGTTCATCCCAGTTCATCCCAGTCCATCCCAGTCCATCCCAGTCCATCCCAGTCCATCCCAGTCTCATTCCCAGTTCATCCCAGTTCATCCCAGTCCATCCCAGTCCATCCCAGTCCATCCCAGTCCATCCCAGTCTCATTTCCACTCCATCCCACTCCATCCCAGTCCATCCCAGTCTCATTCCCAGTCCATCCCAGTCCATCCCAGTCCATCCCAGTCCATCCCAGTTCATCCCAGTCCATCCCAGTCCATCCCAGTCCATCCCAGTTCATCCCAGTCCATCCCAGTCTCATTCCCAGTCCATCCCAGTCCATCCCAGTCCATCCCAGTCCATCCCAGTCCATCCCAGTCCATCCCAGTTCATCCCAGTCCATCCCAGTCCCCCCCAGTGCCTCCCCTGGGCTCTGGCCAGGCTCTGATCGCTCTGGGGGTGGCTCCTGTGGTCGGGGGGATTTGGGGGGGGTCCCGGGGGGATTTGGGGGGGATCCCGGGGGGGATTTGGGGGGTCCCGGGGGGGTCCCGGGGGGATTTGGGGGGGATCCCGGGGGGGTTCCCGGGGGGGATTTGGGGGGGTCCTGGGGGGGTTTGGGGGTTCCCGGGGGGGATTTGGGGGGGTCCTGGGGGGGTTTGGGGGGTCCCGGGGGGGATTTGGGGATCCCGGGGGGATTTGGGGGGGGTCCCGGGGGGGATTTGGGGGATCCCGGGGGTTCCCGGGGGGGATTTGGGGGATCCCGGGGGGATTTGGGGGGGTCCCGGGGGGATTTGGGGGATCCCGGGGGGATTTGGGGGGGGTCCCGGGGGTCTCTGACCCCCCTCGGGGTCCCCAGTTCAAGCGGATGCTGAACCGGGAGCTGACGCACCTGTCGGAGATGAGCCGCTCCGGGAACCAGGTGTCGGAGTACATCGCCAGCACCTTCCTGGGTGAGACCCCCACCCAAAACACCCCAAAAACACCTGAGACCCCCACCCAAAACACCCCGGGACCCCTGAGAACCCCCAGAGACCCCCAGAGACCCCCAGAGACCCCCGGGAACCCCCAGAGACCCCCGGGAACCAGGTGTCGGAGTACATCGCCAGCACCTTCCTGGGTGAGACCCCCACCCAAAACACCCGAGACCCCCACCCAAAACACCTGAGACCCCCACCCAAAACACCCGAGACCCCCACCCAAAACACCCTGAGACCCCCGCCCCAAAAACCCCAAAAACCCAGAGACCCCCGGGAACCAGGTGTCGGAGTACATCGCCAGCACCTTCCTGGGTGAGACCCCCACCCAAAACACCCGAGACCCCCACCCAAAACACCCGAGACCCCCACCCAAAACACCCTGAGACCCCTGAGACCCCCCTGGGACCCCCAGAGACCCCCCCGGGACCCCCAGAGACCCCCCCGGGACCCCCGGGAACCCCCAGAGACCCCCAGAGACCCCCGGGAACCCCCAGAGACCCCCGGGAACCAGGTGTCGGAGTACATTGCCAGCACCTTCCTGGGTGAGACCCCCACCCAAAACACCCGAGACCCCCACCCAAAACACCCGAGACCCCCACCCAAAACACCCTGAGACCCCCACCCAAAACACCCTGAGACCCCCACCCAAAACACCCTGAGACCCCCGCCCCAAAAACCCCAAAAACCCAGAGACCCCCGGGAACCAGGTGTCGGAGTACATCGCCAGCACCTTCCTGGGTGAGACCCCCACCCAAAACACCCGAGACCCCCACCCAAAACACCTGAGACCCCTGAGACCCCCCTGGGACCCCCAGAGACCCCCCCGGGACCCCCGGGAACCCCCAGAGACCCCCGGGAACCAGGTGTCGGAGTACATCGCCAGCACCTTCCTGGGTGAGACCCCCACCCAAAACACCCCAAAAACACCCTGAGACCCCCACCCAAAACACCTGAGACCCCCACCCAAAACACCCCAAAAACACCCTGAGACCCCCGCCCCAAATCACCCCGGGACCCCCGGGAACCCTCCATGGCACCTCAGGAACCCAGAGACCCCCAGAGACCCCCAGAGACCCCTGGGAGCCCCATAGGGACCCCTGTGATCCCCCCCAAAGCCCCCCCAAAGCCCCTCTGATCCCCCCCAAACTGCCCCAGGACCCCCCCAAAGCCCCCCCAAAGTGCCCCAGGACCCCCCCAAAGTGCCCCAGGACCCCCCCAAAGCCCCCCCAAACTGCCCCAGGACCCCCCCAAACTGCCCCCAAACTGCCCCAGGGCCCCCCCAAAGCCCCCCCAAACTGCCCCAGGCCCCCCCCAAAGCCCCCCCAAACCCCCTCTGATCCCCCCCAAACCCCCTCTGATCCCCCCCAAACTGCCCCAGGACCCCCCCAAAGCCCCCCCAAAGCCCCCCCGAGCCCCCCCAAACTGCCCCAGGACCCCCCCAAACTGCCCCAGGACCCCCCCAATCCCCCCCAAAGCCCCCCCGAGCCCCCCGGCCGTGCTGTGCCCCCCCAGACAAGCAGCCCGAGGTGGAGATCCCCAGCCCCGGCCCCCCCGAGCCCCCCAAAGCCCCCCCAAAGCCCCCCCAAACTGCCCCAGGACCCCTCTGATCCCCCCCAAACTGCCCCAGGACCCCCCCAAACTGCCCCAGGACCCCCCCAAACCCCTTGTGAGCCCCCCCAAACTGCCCCCAAACCCCCTCTGATCCCCCCCAAACTGCCCCAGGACCCCTCTGATCCCCCCCAAACTGCCCCAGGATCCCCCCAAAGCCCCCCCAAAGCCCCTCTGATCCCCCCCAAATCCCCCAAAGCCCCCCCAAAGCCCCCCCAAAACCCCCCCAAACCCCCTCTGATCCCCCCCAAACTGCCCCAGGACCCCCCCAAAGCCCCCCCAAACTGCCCCAGGATCCCCCCAAACTGCCCCAGGATCCCCCCAAAGCCCCTCCAAAGCCCCTCTGATCCCACCCCAAACTGCCCCAGGACCCCCCCAAAGCCCCCAAAGCCCCCTCTGATCCCCCCCAAATCCCCCAAAGCCCCCCCAAAGCCCCCCCAAAGCCCCCCCAAACCCCCTCTGATCCCCCCCAAACTGCCCCAGGACCCCCCCAAACTGCCCCAGGACCCCCCCAAAGCCCCCCCAAACTGCCCCAGGACCCCCCGAAACTGCCCCAGGACCCCCCCAAACTGCCCCAGGACCCCCCCAAAGCCCCCCCCGAGCCCCCCGGCCGTGCTGTGCCCCCCCAGACAAGCAGCCCGAGGTGGAGATCCCCAGCCCCGGCCCCCCCGAGCCCCCCAAAGCCCCCCCAAACTGCCCCCAAACTGCCCCAGGACCCCCCCAAAGCCCCCCCAAACTGCCCCAGGACCCCCCCAAACTGCCCCAGGACCCCCCCAAAGCCCCCTCAAACTGCCCCAGGACCCCCCAAAGCCCCCCCCGAGCCCCCCGGCCGTGCTGTGCCCCCCCAGACAAGCAGCCCGAGGTGGAGATCCCCAGCCCCAGCCCCCCCCGAGCCCCCCCAAAACCCCCCCAACCCCCCTCTGATCCCCCCCAAACTGCCCCAGGACCCCTCTGATCCCCCCCAAACTGCCCCAGGACCCCCCCAAACCCCCTCTGATCCCCCCCAAACTGCCCCAGGACCCCCCAAAGCCCCCCCAAACTGCCCCAGGACCCCCCCAAACTGCCCCAGGACCCCCCCAAACCCCCCCCGAGCCCCCCGGCCGTGCTGTGCCCCCCCAGACAAGCAGCCCGAGGTGGAGATCCCCAGCCCCGACCCCCCCGAGCCCCCCCAAAGCCCCCCCAAAGCCCCCCCAAACCCCCTCTGATCCCCCCCAAACTGCCCCAGGACCCCCCAAAGCCCCCCCAAACTGCCCCAGGACCCCCCCAAACCCCCTGTGAGCCCCCCCAAAGACCCCCCAAAGCCCCTCTGATCCCCCCCAAACTGCCCCAGGACCCCCCCAAAGCCCCCCCAAACTGCCCCAGGACCCCCCCAAAACCCCCCCAAAGTGCCCCAGGACCCCCCCCAAAGCCTCCCCAAAGTCCCCCCGAGCCCCCCCGAGCCCCCCGGCCGTGCTGTGCCCCCCCAGACAAGCAGCCCGAGGTGGAGATCCCCAGCCCCGGCCCCCCCGAGCCCCCCCAAAACCCCCCCAAACCCCCTCTGATCCCCCCCAAACTGCCCCAGGACCCCCCCAAACTGCCCCAGGACCCCTCTGATCCCCCCCAAACTGCCCCAGGACCCCCCCAAACCCCCTCTGATCCCCCCCAAACTGCCCCAGGACCCCCCAAAGCCCCCCCAAACTGCCCCAGGACCCCTCTGATCCCCCCCAAACTGCCCCAGGACCCCCCCAAACTGCCCCAGGACCCCCCCAAACTGCCCCAGGACCCCCCCAAAGCCCCCCCCGAGCCCCCCGGCCGTGCTGTGCCCCCCCAGACAAGCAGCCCGAGGTGGAGATCCCCAGCCCCGACCCCCCCGAGCCCCCCCAAAACCCCCCCAAAGCCCCCCCAAACTGCCCCAGGACCCCCCCAAACTGCCCCAGGACCCCCCCAAACTGCCCCAGGACCCCCCCAAAGCCCCCCCCGAGCCCCCCGGCCGTGCTGTGCCCCCCCAGACAAGCAGCCCGAGGTGGAGATCCCCAGCCCCGACCCCCCCGAGCCCCCCCAAAACCCCCCCAAACCCCCTCTGATCCCCCCCAAACTGCCCCAGGACCCCCCCAAAGCCCCCCCAAAGCCCCCCCGAGCCCCCCGGCCGTGCTGTGCCCCCCCAGACAAGCAGCCCGAGGTGGAGATCCCCAGCCCCGGCCCCCCCGAGCCCCCCAAAGCCCCCCCAAAGCCCCCCCAAAGCCCCTCTGATCCCCCCCAAACTGCCCCAGGACCCCCCAAAGCCCCCCCAAACTGCCCCAGGACCCCCCCAAACTGCCCCAGGACCCCCCCAAAGCCCCCCCGAGCCCCCCGGCCGTGCTGTGCCCCCCCAGACAAGCAGCCCGAGGTGGAGATCCCCAGCCCCGGCCCCCCCGAGCGGGAGAAGCGGCGCCGGGCGCCCCCCGGCCCTGGGGGGGGGGTGAAGCCGCTGCCCCCCGGCTGCGACCCCCCCCCCGTACCCCGATTCGGGGTGGAGACCGACCAGGAGGAGCAGCTGGGAAAGGTGGGTGGGGGGCTCTGGGGGGGTCCTGGGGGGGTCTTAGGGGGTTTGGGGGGGTCCTGGGTGGGTTTGGGGGGAGTTTGGGGGGCTCTGGGGGGGTCCTGGGGGGCTCTGAGGGAGTTTGGGGGGCTCTGGGGGGGTTTGGGGGGGTCCTGGGTGGGTTTGGGGGGAGTTTGGGGGGCTCTTGGGGGGTCTTGAGGGGGTCTCAGGGGTTTTGGGGGGGGTCCTGGGGTGGTTTGGGGGGCTCTGGGGGGGTTTGGAGGGGGTCTCAGGGAGAGATTTGGGGGTCCTGGGGGGGGTCTTAGGGGGTTTGGGGGGGTCCTGGGGGGGGTTTGGGGGGAGTTTGGGGGGCTCTGGGGGGGTCCTGGGGGGCTCTGAGGGAGTTTGGGGGGCTCTGGGGGGGTTTGGGGGGGTCCTGGGGGGGGTTTGGGGGGTTTGGGGGGGTCCTGGGGGGGTCTCAGGGGGTTTGGGGGGGTCCTGGGGGGGGGTTTGGGGGGAGTTTGGGGGGCTCTGGGGGGGTCCTGGGTGGGTTTGGGGGGAGTTTGGGGGCCTCTGGGGGGGTCTCAGGGGGTCCTGGGGGAGTTTGGGGGGCTCTGGGGGGGTCTTGGGGCGGTCTCAGGGGGTTTGGGGGGGGTCTCAGGGGGTCCTGGGGGGGTTTGGGGGGGTCCTGGGGGGGTCTCAGGGGGTTTGGGGGGGTCCTGGGGGGGGGTTGGGGGGAGTTTGAGGGGGTTTGGGGGAGTCCTGGGGGGTCTCAGGGGGTTTGGGGGGGGTCTCAGGGGGTCCTGGGGGGGTTTGGGGGGAGTTTGGGGGGCTCTGGGGGGGTCTTGGGGGGCTCTGGGGGGGTTTGGGGGGATTGGGGGGGTCCTGGGGGGGTCTCAGGGGGTTTGGGGGGGTCCTGGGGGGGGTTTGGGGGGAGTTTGGGGGGCTCTGGGGGGGTCTTGGGGGGCTCTGGGGGGGTTTGGGGGGTTTGGGGGAGTCCTGGGGGGTCTCAGGGGGTTTGGGGGGGGTCTCAGGGGGTCCTGGGGGGGTTTGGGGAGACTTTGGGGGGCTCTGTGGGGGGTCTTGGGGGCTCTGGTGGGGTTTGGGGCGGTCTCAGGGAGTTTGGGGGGGTCCTGGGGGGGTTTGGGGGGAGTTTGGGGGGCTCTGGGGGGGTTTGGGGGGGGTTTGGGGGGGTCCTGGGGGGGTCTCAGGGAGTTTGGGGGGGTCCTGGGGTGGGTTTGGGGGGACTTTGGGGTTCCCAGGATCAGTTTGGGGGTAATTTTGGGGCTCCCAGGGTGAATTTTGGGGGTCCCGGGGTGAATTTTGGGGGTCCCAGGGTGAATTTTGGGGTTCCTGGGGTAGTTTGGGGGTAATTTTGGGGGTCCCAGGGTGAATTTTGGGGGTCCCAGGGTGAATTTTGGGGTCCCAGGGTGAATTTGGGGGTCCCAGGGTGAATTTTGGGGATCCTGGGGTAGTTTGGGGGTAATTTTGGGGGTCCCAGGGTGAATTTTGGGGGTCCCAGGGTGAATTTGGGGCTCCTGGGGTGAATTTTGGGGCTCCCAGGGTGAATTTTGGGGTTCCTGGGGTCAGTTTGGGGGTAATTTTGGGGGTCCCAGGGGTAATTTTGGGGCTCCCAGGGTGAATTTGGGGGTCCCAGGGTGAATTTTGGGGCTCCCAGGGTGAATTTGGGGGTCCCAGGGTGAATTTTGGGGGTCCCGGGGTGAATTTTGGGGGTCCCGGGGTGAATTTTGGGGGTCCCCATCGCCCCCCAGGAGCTGGACAGCCTCAACAAGTGGGGGCTGAACATTTTCCGGGTGTCCGAGTTCTCCAACAACCGCTCCCTCACCTGTGTCATGTTCACCATCTTCCAGGTGACACCCGCGGGACCCCCGGGACCCCCGGGACCCCCGGGACCCCTCCCCACCCCGCGCCCGCACGGGGGGGCTGCTCTGGGGGGGCTTTGGGGCTGGTTTGGGGCTGTTTTGGGGTGTTTGGGTGTATTTTGGGTTGTTTTGGGGGTGTTTGGGTGTATTTTGGGGCTGTTTGGGGGTGTTTTGGGGCTGTTTGGGGTGTTTTGGGTTGTTTTGGGGTGTTTTGGGGTGGTTTTGGGGCTGTTTGGGTGTATTTTGGGGCTGTTTGGGGGTGTTTTGGGGTGGTTTTGGGGTGTTCTGGGGTGGTTTGGGTGTATTTTGGGGGTGTTTGGGGTTGTTTTGGGGGGTTCTGGGGGTGTTTTGGGGTGTTTTTGGGGGTATTTGGGTGTCTTTTGGGGTGTTTTGGGCTGTTTTGGGGTGTTTTGGGATGGTTTGGGGGTGTTTTGGTGTGGTTTTGGGGCTGTTTGGGGTGTTTTGGGATGGTTTGGGGGTGTTTTGGTGTGGTTCTGGGGCTGTTTTGGGTTGTTTTGGGATGTTTTGGGGTTATTTTGGGATGGTTTGGGTGTATTTTGGGGTGTTTTGGGGTGGTTTGGGTGTATTTTGGGGCTGTTCTGGGGTTATTTTGGGATGGTTTGGGTGTATTTTGGGGCTGTTCTGGGGCTGTTTGGGGTTATTTTGGGATGGTTTGGGTGTATTTTGGGGCTGTTCTGGTGGTCCCAACCCCCCTGATCCCCCTCCCCACCCCCAGGAGCGTGACCTGCTCCGCGTGTTCCGCATCCCCGAGCGCTGCCTGCTGGCGCTGGCGGCCGCCCTGGAGCGGCGTTACCGCCCGGCCGCGGCCGTGGCGTACCACAACAGCCTGCACGCCGCCGACGTGCTGCAGTCCACCCACGTGCTGCTGGCCACCCCCGCCCTGCGCGTGAGCCCCCTCCCCAAAATCACTCACACACACACACCCGGGGGTCCTTGTGGGGAGAAATGTCACACCTGGGGTGGTTTTTGGGGTGTAAAATAATCCTTGGGGTCGTCTGTGGGGAGAAAAATCACACCTGGGGTCTTTTTTTGGGGAGAAAAATCACATCTGGGGGTCGTTTTGGGGAGAAATGTCACACCTGGGGTCGTTTTTGGGGTGTAAAATTACTCCAGGTTCTTTTTTTGGGGTGTAAAATAACCCCCAGTCCCTTTTTTTTAGGTGTAAAATAAGCCTTGGGGTCGTTTTTGGGGTGGAAAATGACTCCAGGTTCTTTTTTTGGGGTGTAAAATAATCCCTGGGGGTCGTTTTTGGGGTGTAAAATAATCTCAGGTTCCTTTTTTGGGGTGTAAAATCACACCTGGGGTCTTTTTTTGGGGTGTAAAATAACCCTTGGGGGCTTTTTTGGGGTGTAAAATCACCCCTGGGGTCGTTTTTGCTGCAGTCCACCCACGTGCTGCTGGCCACCCCCGCCCTGCGCGTGAGCCCCCTCCCCAAAATGGGGTCTTGTTTTGGGGTGGAAAATAACCCTTGGGGTCTTTTTTTGGGGAGAAATGTCACACCTGGGGTGGTTTTGTGGGGTGTAAAATCACACCTGGGGTCGTTTTTGGGGTGTAAAATCACACCTGGGGTTGTTTGTGGGGTGGAAAATAACCCTTGGGGTCATTTTTGGGGTGGAAAATAACTCCAGGTTCTTTTTTCGGGGTGTAAAATAACCCTTGGGGTCTTTTTTTGGGGTGGAAAATCACCCCAGGTTCTTTTTTTGGGGTGTAAAATCACACCTGGGGTCGTTTCTGGGGTGTTAAATTACTCCAGATTCTTTTTTTGGGGTGTAAAATCACCCCTGGGGTCGTTTTTGCTGCAGTCCACCCACGTGCTGCTGGCCACCCCCGCCCTGCGCGTGAGCCCCCTCCCCAAAATCACTCACACACACACAGGGGGTCTTTTTTTGGGGTGGAAAATAACCCTTGGGGTCGTTTTTGGGGTGTAAAATAACCCCTGGGGTCATTTTTGGGGTGTAAAATAACCCCTGGGGTCCTTTTGGGGTGTAAAATCACACCTGGGGTTGTTTTTGGGGAGAAAAATCACACCTGGGGTCTTGTTTTGGGGTGTAAAATAACCCCCATCCTTTTTTCTGGGGTGTAAAATAACCCCTGGGGTCGTTTGTGGGGTGTAAAATAACCCTTGGGGTCTTTTTTGGGGAGAAAAATCACACCTGGGGTCATTTTTTGGGGAGAAATGTCACACCTGGGGTCGTTTTTGGGGTGTTAAATTACTCCAGGTTCTTTTTTTGGGGTGTAAAATAATCCCTGGGGGTCGTTTTTGGGGTGGAAAATAATCTCAGGTTCCTTTTTTGGGGTGGAAAATCACACCTGGGGTCGTCTGTGGGGAGAAAAATCACACCTGGGGTCTTTTTTTGGGGTGTAAAATAACCCTTGGGGGCTTTTTTGGGGTGTAAAATCACCCCTGGGGTCTTTTTTGCTGCAGTCCACCCACGTGCTGCTGGCCACCCCCGCCCTGCGCGTGAGCCCCCTCCCCAAAATCACTCACACACACTCACAGGGGGTCGCTGTGGGGTGTAAAATCACACCTGGGGTCGTTTTTGGGGTGTAAAATCACACCTGGGGTCGTTTTTGGGGTGTAAAATCACACCTGGGGTCGTTTTTGGGGAGAAATGTCACACCTGGGGTGGTTTTGTGGGGTGGAAAATAACCCTTGGGGTCGTTTTAGGGAGCAAAATAACCCCTGGGGTCGTTTGTGGGGTGTAAAATCACACCTGGGGTCTTTTTGTGGGGTGTAAAATAATCCCTGGGGTCGTTTTTGGGGTGGAAAATAACCCCAGGTTCTTTTTTTGGGGTGGAAAATCACACCTGGGGTCGTTTTTGGGGTGTAAAATAACCCTTGGGGTCGTTTGTGGGGTGTAAAATCACACCAGGGGTTGTTTTTGGGGTGGAAAATAACTCCAGGGTCTTTTTTTGGGGTGGAAAATCACACCCGGGGTCTTTTTTTGGGGTGGAAAATAACCCCTGGGGTCGTTTTTGGGGTGGAAAATCACACCTGAGGTCGTTTGTGGGGAGAAAAGTCAGCCCCAGCCTTTTTTTTTGGGGTGTAAAATAACCCCAGGTTCCTTTTTTGGGGTGTAAAATAACCCTTGGGGTCATTTTTGGGGTGTAAAATAACCCCAGGTTCCGTTTTTGGGGTGGAAAATAACCCCAGGTTCGGTTTATGGGGTAGAAAATCACCCCTGGGGTCTTTTTTTGGGGTGTAAAATAACCCCTGGGGTCGTTTTTGGGGTGGAAAATCACACCTGGGGTTGTTTTGGGGAGAAATGTCACACCTGGGGTCGTTTTTGGGGTGCAAAATAACCCCAGGTCATTTTTTTAGGGAGAAAAATAACCCCAGGTTCTTTTTTTGGGGTGGAAAATCACACCTGGGGTCCTTGTGGGGAGAAATGTCACACCTGGGGTCTTTTTTTGGGGTGGAAAATAACCCCAGGGGTCCTTGTGGGGAGAAATGTCACACCTGGGGTCGTTTTTGGGGTGGAAAATAACTCCTGGTTCCTTTTTTCGGGGTGTAAAATAACCCCCAGTCCTTTTTTTGGGGTGTAAAATCACACCTGGTTCCTTTTTTGGGGTGGAAAATAATCCGTGGTTCTTTTTTTAGGGGGTAGAATAACCCCAGTGCTTTTTTTGGGGTGTAAAATCACCCCTGGGGTCTTTTTTTGGGGTGTAAAATCACCCCTGGGGTCTTTTTTGCTGCAGTCCACCCACGTGCTGCTGGCCACCCCCGCCCTGCGCGTGAGCCCCCTCCCCAAAATCACTCACACACACACAGGGGGTCTTTTTGTGGGGTGGAAAAGAACCCTTGGGGTCGTTTTTGGGGTGTAAAATAACCCTTGGGGTCATTTTTGGGGTGTAAAATAACCCCTGGGGTCCTTTTGGGGTGTAAAATCACACCTGGGGTTGTTTTTGGGGAGAAAAATCACACCTGGGGTCTTGTTTTGGGGTGTAAAATAACCCCCATCCTTTTTTCTGGGGTGTAAAATAACCCCTGGGGTCGTTTGTGGGGTGTAAAATAACCCTTGGGGTCTTTTTTGGGGTGTAAAATAACCCCTGGGGTCTTTTTTTGAGGAGAAATGTCACACCTGGGGTCTTGTTTTGGGGTGGAAAATAACTCCAGGTTCCTTTTTTGGGGTGTAAAATCACACCTGGGGTCGTTTTGGGGTGTAAAATAAGCCCTGGGGTCGTTTGTGGGGTGTAAAATAATCTCAGGTTCCTTTTTTGGGGTGGAAAATAACCCCTGGGGGGTTTGGGGTCCCTGGGGGGGGTTTGGGGGTCCCCAAGTGAAGTTTGGGGTCACCCCGGGGGGGTTTGGGGGTCCCTCAGGGGGTCAGGGGTCTCTCAGGGGGTTTGGGGTCCCTGGGGGGGTCAGGGGTCCCTCAGGGGGGTCCCTCAGGGGGGGTCGGGGGTCCCTCAGGGGGGGTCTGGGGGTCCCTGGGGGGGTTTGGGGTCCCTCAGGGGGGGTTTGGGGTCCCTGGGGGGGGTTTGGGGTCCCTCAGGGGGGTCCCTGGGGGGGGTCTGGGGGTCCCTGGGGGGGTTTGGGGGTCCCTGAGGGGTCAGGGGTCCCTCAGGAGGGTCGGGGGTCCCCGCTGTGTTTTGGGGAGGGGTCTCAGCTCGCCCCCCGCCCCCTCCCAGGCCGTCTTCACCGACCTGGAGGTTTTGGCCGCGCTTTTCGCCGCCGCCATCCACGACGTCGACCACCCCGGGGTGTCCAACCAGTTCCTCATCAACACCAGTGGGTGCCCCCCGGGGGTCCTGGGGGTCCTGAGGGGGTCTTGGGGGGTCCCTGAGGGGTCCTGGGGGGTCCTGGGTGGGTCCTGAGGGGTCCTGGGGAGGTTTTGGGGGGTCCTGAGGGGTCTTGGGGAGGTTTTGGGGGGTCCCTGGGGGGGTCCTGGGGGGTCCTGGGGGGGTCCCTGGGGGTCCCTCCCTGGGTCCTGAGGGGTCCCTGAGGGGTCCTGGGGAGTCCTGGGTGGGTCCTGAGGGGTCCTGGGGAGGTTTTGGGGGGTCCCTGGGGTGTCCTGAGGGGTCCTGGGGAGTCCTGGGGGGTCCCTGGGGGGTCCTGAGGGGGTCCTGAGGGTCCCTTTGTAACTCCTGGGGGTCCCTCCCTGGGTCCTGAGGGGTCCTGGGGGGTCCTTTGGGGTCTTGGGGGGTCCTGGGGGTCCCTCCCTGGGTCCCTGAGGGGTCCTGGGGGGTCCCTGGGGGGGTCCTGGGGGTCCCCACCTGGCTTTGGGGGGTCCCTGCTTTTCGCCATCCACGACGTCGACCACCCCGGGGTGTCCAACCAGTTCCTCATCAACACCAGTGGGTGCCCCCCGGGGGTCCCAGGGGGGTCCTGGGGGTCCCTCCCTGGGTCCTGAGGGGTCCTGGAGGGGTCTTGGGGGGTCCTGGGGGTCCCTGGGGGGTCCTGGGGGGTCCTGGGGGGTCTTGGGGGGTCCTGGGGGGTCTTGGGGGGTCCCTTCATAGCTCCTTGGGGGGTCCTGAGGGGTCTTGGGGGGTCCTGGGGGTCCCTCCCTGGGTCCTGGGGGTCCCTCCCCATGTTCTGGGGGGTCCCAGAGCCCCCTCCCCCCTAACCCAGGGGTCCCAGAGCCCCCTCCCCAGGTTTGGGGGTCCCAGAGCCCCCTCCCCACATTCTGGGGGGTCCCAGAGCCCCCTCCCCACGTTCTGGGGGTCCTGGGGGGGGTCCCAGAGCCCCCTCCCCACGTCTGGGCTCCCCAGACTCGGAGCTGGCGCTGCTCTACAACGACGAGTCGGTGCTGGAGAATCATCACCTGGCCGTGGGCTTCAAACTGCTCCAGGAGCGCGGCTGCGACATCTTCCAGAACCTTCCGCGGCGCCAGCGCCAGGCCCTGCGCCAGATGGTCATCGACATGGTCAGCACCCCCAAAAATAACCCAAAACACCCCAAAAAACACCCCAAAAACCCCAAAAAACACCCCAAAACATCCCCAAAACACCCCAAAACAACCCAAAAAACACCAAAAAACACCAAAAACCCAAAAAACACCCCAAAAAACCCCAAAAACACCCTGAAAAACACCCCAAAAACACCCCAAAAACCCCAAAAAACACCCCAAAACACCCCAAAACACCCCAAAAAACACCCCAAAAAACACCAAAAACACCCCAAAAACCCCAAAAAACCCCAAATCCCTGCGCCAGATGGTCATCGACATGGTCAGCACCCCCAAAAATAACCCCAAAAACCGCAAAAAACACCCCAAAACACCCCAAAAACCCCAAAAAACACCCCAAAAAACACCAAAAAAAACCCCCAAAACACCCCAAAAACCAAAAAACACCAAAAAATCCCAAATTCCTGCGCCAGATGGTCATCGACATGGTCAGCACCCCCAAAAACAACCCCAAAAACCCCAAAACACCCCGAAAAACACCAAAAAATCCCCAATTTCCTGCCCAAAAACCCAAAAAAACCCCAAAAAACACCCCAAAAACACCCCAAAAACCAAAAAACACCAAAAAATCCCAAATCCCTGCGCCAGATGGTCATCGACATGGTCAGCACCCCGAAAAACAACCCCAAAAACCCCAAAACACCCCGAAAAACACCAAAAAATCCCCAATTTCCTGCCCAAAAACCCAAAAAAAACCCAAAAAACACCCCAAAACACCCCAAAAACCCAAAAAACACCCCAAAACACCCCAAAACACCCCAAAACACCCCAAAAAACACCCCAAAACACCCCAAAAAACACCAAAAACACCCCAAAAAAACCCAAAAACACCCCAAAACACCCCAAAAAACACCAAAAACCCAAAAAACACCCCAAAAAACACCAAAAAATCCCAAATTCCTGCCCAAAAACCCAAAACACCCCAAAAAACACCAAAACACCCAAAAACCCCAAAAAACACCCCAAAAACCCAAAGAACACCCCAAAAACCCCAAAAAACCTCAAATCCCTGCACCAGATGGTCATCGACATGGTCAGCACCCCGAAAAACACCCAAAAAACACCAAAACAGCCCAAAACACCCAAAAAACCCCAAAAAATAACCCCAAAAACACCAAATTCCTGCCCAAAAAACACCAAAAACACCAGAAAACCCCAAATCCCTGCGCCAGATGGTCATCGACATGGTCAGCACCCCCAAAAACACCCCAAAAACACCCCAAAACACCCCCAAAACACCCCAAAACACCCCAAAACACCCCAAAAACACCCCAAAACGCCCCAAAAACACCCCGAAACACCCCAAAAAACCCCAGACCCCCCAAAACCTCCCCTGACCCCCCAAAATCCCCCCATTTCCCCCCGTCCCGGGGGTCCCGCTGACCCCAGACCCCCCCAGACCCCCATCCCCCATCCCGGGGGTCCCGCTGACCCCAGACCCCCCCAGACCCCCCCAATTTCTCCTCAATTCCCCCCAAAACCCCCCCAGACCCCCCCAGACCCTCCATCCCGGGGGTCCCGCTGAGCCCAGACCCCTCCCCAAATCCCCCCAGCCCCCATCCCGGGGGTCCCGCTGACCCCAGCCCCCATCCCGGGGGTCCCACTGACCCCAGACCCCTCCCCAAATCCCCCCATCCCGGGGGTCCCACTGACCCCAGACCCCCATCCCCCCATCCCCCTGTCCCGGGGGTCCCGCTGAGCGCAGCCCCCTCCCCAGACCCCCCCAGCCCCATCCCGGGGGTCCCACTGAGCCCAGCCCCCCATCCCCCGTCCCGGGGGTCCCGCTGAGCGCAGCCCCCTCCCCAGACCCCCCATCCCCCATCCCGGGGGGCCCACTGACCCCATCCCCCGTCCCGGGGGTCCCGCTGAGCCCAGCCCACCCAGCCCCCTCCCCAAATCCCCCCAGACCCCCCATCCCCCCGTCCCGGGGGTCCCACTGACCCCATCCCCCCATCCCCCCATCCCGGGGGTCCCGCTGACCCCATCCCCCCATCCCGGGGGTCCCGCTGACCCCATCCCCCTCCCCAGACCCCCCATCCCCCATCCCGGGGGGCCCACTGACCCCATCCCCCCCATCCCGGGGGTCCCTCTGAGCGCAGCCCCCTCCCCAGCCCCCCAGCCCCCATCCCGGGGGTCCCGCTGAGCCCAGCCCCCCCCTCCCGGGGGTCCCGCTGAGCGCAGCCCCCTCCCCAGACCCCCCATCCCCCATCCCGGGGGTCCCGCTGACCCCAGACCCCTCCCCAAATCCCCCCATCCCCCCCATCCCGGGGGTCCCGCTGACCCCAGCCCCCCCATCCCGGGGGTCCCGCTGACCCCAGCCCCCCCATCCCGGGGGTCCCGCTGACCCCAGCCCCCCCATCCCGGGGGTCCCACTGACCCCAGCCCCCTCCCCAGGTGCTGGCCACCGACATGTCCAAGCACATGAGTCTCCTGGCCGACCTCAGGACCATGGTGGAGACCAAGAAGGTGACGAGCTCGGGGGTCCTGCTGCTGGACAACTACACCGACCGCATCCAGGTACCGGGGGACCCCCGAAACCCCCCGGGGACGCGCTCGGGGTGGGCTCGGGGGGCCCCAGGGGGTCCCCAGGGGGTCCTCAGGGGGTCCTTGGGTGGGCTCGGGGGGCCCCAGGGGGTCCTTGGGTGGGCTCGGGGGGCCCCAGGGGGTCCCCAGGGGGTCCTCAGGGGGTCCTTGAGTGGTCTCAGGGGTCCTCAAGGAGTCCTTGGCTGGATTTGGGGGTCCTCAGAGGGTCCCTGGGTGGATTTGGGGGTCTCCAGAGGGTTTTTGGGTGATGTTGGGGGTCCTGAGGAGGTCCCGGGGTGTCCTGGGGTGGTCCCGGGGTGATCCCGGTGGTCCCAGTGCCCCTGGGGTGGTCTCGGGGGTGATCCCGGGGGTGATCCTGGTGGTCCTGGGGGTCCCGGGGGTGATCCCAGTGGTCCTGGGGGTCCCGGGGGTGTTCCCAGGGGTCCCAGGGGGTGATCCCGGTGTTGATCCCGGTGATCCCAGTGTTGATCCCGGGGGTGATCCCGGTGTTCCCGGGGGTCCCAATGAACCCTGTCCCACCAGGTGTTGTGGAACATGGTGCACTGCGCCGACCTCAGTAACCCCACCAAGCCCTGGGGCTGTACCGGGGTGATCCCGGGGGTGATCCCGGTGTTCCTGGGGGTCCCGGGGGTCCCAGGGGTGTTCCCGGGGGTCACGGTGAACCCTGTCCCACCAGGTGTTGCGGAACATGGTGCACTGCGCCGATCTCAGTAACCCCACCAAGCCCTGGGGCTGTACCGGGGGTCCCGGGGGTGATCCTGGTGGTCCTGGGGGTGATCCTGGGGGTGTTCCCGGTGTTCCCGGTGTTCCCGGGGGTCACAGTCAGCCCTGTCCCAGCAGGTGTTGCGGAACATGGTGCACTGCGCCGATCTCAGTAACCCCACCAAGCCGCTGGGGCTGTACCGGGGGTCCCGGGGGTGATCCCGGGGGTGATCCTGGTGTTCCCGGGGGTCACGGTGAACCCTCTCTGAGCAGGTGTTGCGGAACATGGTGCACTGTGCGGATCTGAGTAACCCCACCAAGCCGCTGGGGCTGTACCGGGGGGTCCTGGGGGTGATCCTGGTGTTGATCCCGGTGTTCCCGGTGTTGATCCCGGTGTTCCCGGGGGTCACGGTGAACCCTCTCTGAGCAGGTGTTGCGGAACATGGTGCACTGCGCCGATCTGAGTAACCCCACCAAGCCCTGGGGCTGTACCGGGGGGTCCCGGGGGTGATCCCTGGGGTGATCCCGGTGTTGATCCCGGTGTTCCCGGGGGTCCCGGTGTTCCCGGGGGTCACGGTGAACCCTGTCCCACCAGGTGTTGCGGAACATGGTGCACTGTGCTGATCTGAGTAACCCCACCAAGCCCTGGGGCTGTACCGGGGGTGATCCTGGGGGTGATCCCTGGGGTGATCCCGGTGTTGATCCCGGTGTTGATCCCGGTGTTCCCGGGGGTCACAGTCAGCCCTGTCCCACCAGGTGTTGCGGAACACGGTGCACTGCGCTGATCTGAGTAACCCCACCAAGCCGCTGGGGCTGTACCGGGGGTGATCCCGGGGGTGATCCCGGGGGTGATCCCGGTATTCCCGGTGTTCCCGGTGTTCCCGGGGGTCACGGTGAACCCTCTCTGAGCAGGTGTTGCGGAACATGGTGCACTGCGCCGATCTGAGTAACCCCACCAAGCCCTGGGGCTGTACCGGGGGGTCCCGGGGGTGATCCCGGGGGTGATCCCGGGGGTGATCCCGGGGGTGATCCCGGGGGTCCCAGGGGTCCCAGGGGTATTCCCGGGGGTCCCAATGAACCCTGTCCCACCAGGTGTTGCGGAACATGGTGCACTGTGCTGATCTCAGTAACCCCACCAAGCCCTGGGGCTGTACCGGGGGGTCCCGGGGGTGATCCCAGGGGTGATCCTGGTGTTGATCCCGGTGTTGATCCCGGTGATCCCGGTGTTCCCGGGGGTCCCAGGGGTGTTCCCGGGGGTCACGGTGAACCCTCTCTGAGCAGGTGTTGCGGAACATGGTGCACTGTGCGGATCTCAGTAACCCCACCAAGCCGCTGGGGCTGTACCGGGTGGTCCCGGGGGTGATCCCGGTGATCCCGGTGTTGATCCCGGGGGTGATCCCGGTGTTCCCGGGGGTCCCAATGAACCCTGTCCCACCAGGTGTTGCGGAACATGGTGCACTGTGCCGATCTGAGTAACCCCACCAAGCCGCTGGGGCTGTACCGGCAGTGGACGGAGCGGATCATGGAGGAGTTCTTCCGGCAGGGAGACCGGGAACGGGAGCGCGGGATGGAGATCAGCCCCATGTGCGACAAACACAGCGCCTCCGTGGAGAAATCACAGGTGGGGACACCTGGGGACACCTGGGGACAGCTGGGGACACCTGGGGACACCTGGGGACACCTGGGGACACACCTGGGGACACCTGGGGACACCTGGGGACAGCTGGGGACACCTGGGGACACCTGGGGACAGCTGGGGACACACCTGGGGCATGGGGACACACCTGGGGACACACCTGGGACATGGAGATCAGCCCCATGTGTGACAAACACAGCGCCTCCGTGGAGAAATCACAGGTGGGGACACCTGGGGACACCTGGGGACACCTGGGGACACCTGGGGACACACCTGGGGCATGGGGACACACCTGGGGACACACCTGGGACATGGAGATCAGCCCCATGTGTGACAAACACAGCGCCTCCGTGGAGAAATCACAGGTGGGGACACCTGGGGACACCTGGGGAGACACCTGGGGACACCTGGGGACACACCTGGGGACCCCTGGGGACACACCTGGGGCATGGGGACACACCTGGGGACACACCTGGGGCATGGAGATCAGCCCCATGTGTGACAAACACAGCGCCTCCGTGGAGAAATCACAGGTGGGGACACCTGGGGACACCTGGGGACACCTGGGGACACCTGGGGACACACCTGGGGACACCTGGGGACACACCTGGGGACACCTGGGGACACACCTGGGGCATGGGGACACACCTGGGGACACACCTGGGACATGGAGATCAGCCCCATGTGTGACAAACACAGCGCCTCCGTGGAGAAATCACAGGTGGGGACACCTGGGGACACCTGGGGACACCTGGGGACACTTGGGGACACCTGGGGACACACCTGGGGACACCTGGGGACACCTGGGGACAGCTGGGGACACCTGGGGACAGCTGGGGACACCTGGGACACACCTGGGGCATGGGGACACACCTGGGGACACACCTGGGGCATGGAGATCAGCCCCATGTGCGACAAACACAGCGCCTCCGTGGAGAAATCACAGGTGGGGACACCTGGGGACACCTGGGGACAGCTGGGGACACACGTGGGGCATGGGGACACACCTGGGGACACCTGGGGACACCTGGGGACACCTGGGGACACACCTGGGGACACACCTGGGGACACCTGGGGACACCTGGGGACACACCTGGGGCATGGGGACACACCTGGGACATGGAGATCAGCCCCATGTGTGACAAACACAGCGCCTCCGTGGAGAAATCACAGGTGGGGACACCTGGGGACACCTGGGGACAGCTGGGGACACCTGGGGACACCTGGGGACACACCTGGGGCATGGGGACACACCTGGGGACACACCTGGGACATGGAGATCAGCCCCATGTGTGACAAACACAGCGCCTCCGTGGAGAAATCACAGGTGGGGACACCCCCAGTGTCCCCAATGTCCTCAGTGTCCCCAATGTCCCCAGTGTCCCCGATGTCCCCAATGTCCCCAATGTCCCCCCAGGTCGGTTTCATCGATTTCGTGGTGCAGCCGCTGTGGGAGACGTGGGCCGAGCTGGTTCACCCGGACACCCCCAATGTCCCCAATGTCCCCAATGTCCCCAATGTCCCCAATGTCCCCAATCCCCCATGGTGTCCCCAGTGTCCCCAATGTCCCCAATGTCCCCAATGTCCCCAATGTCCCTGATGTCCCTGATGTCCCCTCGATGTCCCCAGGTCGGTTTCATCGATTTCGTGGTGCAGCCCCTCTGGGAGACGTGGGCCGAGCTGGTTCACCCGGACACCCCCAATGTCCCCAATGTCCCCAATGTCCCCAATCCCCCATGGTGTCCCCAATCCCCCGTGGTGTCCCCAATGTCCCCCCAGGTCGGTTTCATCGATTTCGTGGTGCAGCCACTGTGGGAGACGTGGGCCGAGCTGGTTCACCCGGACACCCCCAATGTCCCCAATGTCCCCAATGTCCCCAATCCCCCGTGGTGTCCCCGATGTCCCCAATGTCCCCAATGTCCCCAATGTCCCCCCAGGTCGGTTTCATCGATTTCGTGGTGCAGCCGCTGTGGGAGACGTGGGCCGAGCTGGTTCACCCGGACACCCCCAGTGTCCCCAATGTCCCCAATGTCCCCAGTGTCCCCAATCCCCCATGGTGTCCCCAGTGTCCCCAATGTCCCCAATGTCCCCAATGTCCCCAATGTCCCCAATGTCCCCAATGTGTCCCCAGGTCGGTTTCATCGATTTCGTGGTGCAGCCGCTGTGGGAGACGTGGGCCGAGCTGGTTCACCCGGACACCCCCAATGTCCCCAATGTCCCCAATGTCCCCAATGTCCCCAATCCCCCATGGTGTCCCCAGTGTCCCCAATGTCCCCAATGTCCCCAATGTCCCCAATGTCCCTGATGTCCCTGATGTCCCCTCGATGTCCCCAGGTCGGTTTCATCGATTTCGTGGTGCAGCCCCTCTGGGAGACGTGGGCCGAGCTGGTTCACCCGGACACCCCCAATGTCCCCAGTGTCCCCAATCCCCTGTGGTGTCCCCAATGTCCCCAATGTCCCCAGTGTCCCCAGTGTCCCCAATGTCCCCAATGTCCCCAATGTCCCCAATCCCCCGTGGTGTCCCCAATGTCCCCAATCCCCCGTGGTGTCCCCAATGTCCCCAATGTCCCCAATGTCCCCCCAGGTCGGTTTCATCGATTTCGTGGTGCAGCCGCTCTGGGAGACGTGGGCCGAGCTGGTTCACCCGGACACCCCCAGTGTCCCCAGTGTCCCCAATGTCCCCAATGTCCCCAATGTCCCCAATGTCCCCAGGTCGGTTTCATCGATTTCGTGGTGCAGCCGCTGTGGGAGACGTGGGCCGAGCTGGTTCACCCGGACACCCCCAATGTCCCCAATGTCCCCAATCCCCCGTGGTGTCCCCAATGTCCCCAATCCCCCATGGTGTCCCCGATGTCCCTGATGTCCCCAATGTCCCCCCAGGTCGGTTTCATCGATTTCGTGGTGCAGCCGCTGTGGGAGACGTGGGCCGAGCTGGTTCACCCGGACGCGCAGGAGATGCTGCAGACGCTGGAGCAGAACCGCGAGTGGTTCCGGCGCCGGGTCCCGCTCAGCCCCGAGCCCCCCCCGGAGCCGCCCCCGGCGCCCCCCAAGTTCCGCTTCCAACCCCCCCTGAGTGAGGATGAGGAGGGGGAGGGGCGGGACCCCAGCCGGGGGGGGGAGGGGTGGGGAGACCCCTCCCCCTAAAGAGGTTTCAGTGAGGAATTGATTTTAATTTAATTTATTTTTATTTTATTTTATTTTGATTTATTTTATTTTATTTTTATTTTATTTTATTTTATTTTATTTTATTTTATTTTATTTTATTTTATTTTATTTTATTTTATTTTATTTTAATTTATTTTATTTTATTATATTTCCATTTATTTTATTTCCATTTATTTTATTTTATTTTTATTTTATTTTATTTTATTTTATTTTATTTTATTTTATTTTATTTTTATTTTATTTTATTTTATTTCATTTTATTTTATTTCATTTTATTTTATTTCATTTTATTTTATTTTATTTTATTTTATTTTATTTTATTTTATTTCATTTTATTTTATTTTATTTCCATTTATTTTATTTTATTTCATTTCATTTTATTTTATTTTATTTTATTATATTTCCATTTATTTTATTTTATTTCATTTCATTTCATTTCATTTTATTTTATTATATTTCCATTTATTTCCATTTATTTTATTTTATTTTATTTTATTTTATTTTATTTTATTTTATTTTATTTTATTTTGTTTTGTTTTATTTTATTTTATTTTATTTTATTTTATTATTTTATTTTATTTTATTTTATTTCCATTTATTTTATTTTATTTTCATTTATTTTATTTTTATTTAATTTTATTTTTATTTAATTTAACTTAAACTTTATTTTAATGTAATTGAATTAATTTTATTCTAATTCAATTCATTATTTCTATTTAATTTATTTTCACGCAATTCATTTTATTCTGTTTTAATTTAATTCCATTTAATTTAATGTCTCTTAATTCATTTTAATTTAATTTATTTTCATGCAATTGAATTCATTTTATTTTCTTTAAATTTAATTTATTTTAAAGCATTTTAATTCATTATTCTATTTTTAACTTAATTTATTTTAATTTTAATATAAATTTAATTTTAATTCCATTAATTTAAATTTAATTTATTTAAGAAGTTTTATTTTAATTTAATTTAATTTAATTTTAATTTAATTTAATTTAATTTTAATGTAATTTATCTTAATTTAATTTATTTTAATTTAATTTATTTTAATCTTTGAGAGTTTTCTTTGGCTAGGGTTGTTTTTTTTTTATTTGTTTTTATTTTTAATTGGGATTGATTATTTTTATCGGGATTATTTTTATCTTTGATCTTTTTATTGGAATTCTTTCATTGGAATTCTTTGATCAGAATAATTTTTAGAATTCTTTTCTTGGAATTCTTTTATTTGAATTATTTTCTTGGAATTTTTTATTGGAATTCCTTAATTGGAATTAATTTCTTGGAATTCTTTTATTGGAATTCTTTTATTGGAATTAAATATATTTTTGTCTAATTAATTTTTTGAATTTCAATGGAATTATTTTCATTGGAATTATTTTTTTAGGATTCGTTTTTAATCCAAATTGTTTTGATGGGATTTATTTGATCAGAATCATTGTATTGGAATTATTTAATCAGAATTATTTAATTAGAATGATTTAATCAGAATTATTGGAATCATTTTTATTGGAATTATTTAATCAGAATTATTTAATTAGAATTATTTAATCAGAATTATTGGAATCATTTTTATTGGAATTATTTAATCAGAATTATTTAATCAGAATTATTTAATTAGAATTATTTAATCAGAATTATTTTATCAGATTTTAAAATTATTTTATCTGAATTATCAGATTTATTAGAATTATTTAATCAGAATAATTTAATCAGAATTATTTTCATCACATTTTTTTTTATTCCAATTTTTTTTACCCAATGATTTAATTTCAATTCTTTTATCAGACTTATTTTTTAATCAGAATTTTATTTATTAATCCGAATTATTTATAAATCCGAATTATTTATTAATCCGAATTATTTATTAATCCGAATTTATTTTTATCCAAATGAATTATTATTAATACTTGATTTTTTAATCGGGATTATTTTATCCGAATTTATTAATCCTTATTAATTATTGATTTTTTTTTTTAAATCGGGATGATTTTATTCGAATTTATTTGAATTTATTTGAATTTATTTGAATTTATTTGAATTTATTTTAGTTTATTGGAATTTATTTGAATTTATTTGAATTTATTTGAATTTATTTGAATTTATTTGAATTTATTTTAATTTATTTAATTTATTTTATTTATTTTATTTTATTTTAATTTAATTTATTTTCATTAACTTTAATTAATTTTAATTAATTTTAATTAATTTTAATTTATTTTAAATTTTTTGGGGGGTGGGGGGAGGGGAAAAAATTTTTATTCTATTTTTTAAAAAACTCGAAAAAGACCCAAAAAAAAAATAAAAAAATAAAATAAAAAGATGGAAAATCGACCCCTCCCCCCCCCCCCAAAAAAATGAGGGACCCCCAAAAATGGGGAGACCCCACCCCAAAAAAAAAAATCCGGGATTCTCCCAAAAGCCATTAATTGGGGGGTGGGGGAGGGGCAAAGACCCCAAATTTGGGATTTTTCCCCCCAAAATTTTGCACAGGGGTCGCCCCTCCCCTCCCCCCTTAAATTGGGGAGGGGTCTCCCCACCCCCACCCCTTAACTTGGGGAGGGGTCTCCCCACCCCCACCCCTTAAATTGGGGAGGGGTCTCCCCCCCCCTTAAATTGGGGAGGGGTCTCCCCACCCCCTCATTAAATTGGGGAGGGGTCTCCCCCTCATTTAATTGGGGAGGGGTCTCCCCCCCCTTAAATTGGGGTCTCCCCTCCGCCCCTTAAATTGGGGAGGGGTCTCCCCTCCCCCCATTAAATTGGGGTCTCCCCACCCCCTCATTAAATTGGGGAGGGGTCTCCCTACCCCCACCCCTTAATTTGGGGAGGGGTCTCCCCTCCCCCCCTTAAATTGAGGAGGGGTCTCCCCTCCCCCCATTAAATTGGGGTCTCCCCTCATTAATTTGGGGAGGGGTCTCCCCTCATTAATTTGGGGTGGGGTCTCCCCTCATTAATTTGGGGAGGGGTCTCCCCCTCATTAATTTGGGGAGGGGTCTCCCTTCATTAATTCGGGGAGGGGTCTCCCCTTCATTAATTTGGGGAGGGGTCTCCCTTCATTAATTTGGGGTGGGGTCTCCCCTCATTAATTTGGGGAGGGGTCTCCCCTCCCCCTCATTAATTTGGGGAGGGGTCTCCATTAATTTGGGGAGGGGTCTCCCCTTCATTAATTTGGGGAGGGGTCTCCCCTCCCCCCTCAGGTGAAGCAATAAGCGGCTGCCCCTCCCCCCCCTTTTTTGGGGGGGGGTCCTGGGATGTTTTATTGGGGGGGGGGAGGGGTCCCCCAGATTTATTTTGGGGAGGGGGCGGTTCTGGAAGGTTCTGTAGCATTGATGGGGGGGGGGGAGGGGGGAGGTGAAGCCCCCCACCCCAAATTAAAAAAGGCGGGAATTTTTTTTTGGGGGGGGGGTGGGGGAGGGGTCGCGCAGAGTTTTTATTTTTGTACCGGTAAAATAATAATAATAATTAATAATAATAATAATTAATAATAATATATAAATATATAAAATAAAATAAAAATAAGAAATCCTGGGAATTGTGGGGAGGGGGCGAACCCCCCACAAAATCCCCCTCCCCAAAATAATCCCGGGGGGGGGGGGGGGGTCCCCGAAATCTCCCCCTCCCCTCCCCCCCACTGTGGCTCCAATAAAAGAGGAGAAGGAAAAGAGACGGGGTTTGGGGGTCCTGGGGGGGTCTTGGGGGGTCTTGGGGGGATTTTGGGGGGTCCTGGGGGGATTTTGGGCGGTCCTGGAGGGGTTTGGGGGTCCTGGGGGGGTTTGGGGGGATTTTGGGGGGTCCTGGGGAGGTTTTGGGGGGTCCTGAGGGGATTTTGGGGGGTCCTGAGGGGGTCTTGGGGGGATTTGGGGGGGTCCTGGGGGGGTTTGGGGGGTCCTGGGGCAGTTCTGGGGGGTCTTGGGGGGGGTTTGGGGGGTCCTGGGCAGTTCTGGAGGGTCTTGGGGGGGTTTTTGGGGGGTCCTGGGGGGATTTTTGGGGGGTCCTGGGGAGGTCTTGGGGGAGTTTGGGGGGTCCTGAGGGAATTTGGGGGGAATTTGGGGGGGTCTTGGGGTGATTTGGGGGAGTCCTGGGGGGGTCTTGGGGGGATTTGGGGGTCCTGGGGGGGTCTTGGGGGGTCCTGGGGGGGGTTTTGGGGGGATTTGGGGGGGTCCTGGGGGGGTTTGGGGGGGTCCTGGGGGGGTTTTTGGGGGTCCTGGGCAGTTTTGGGGGGTCTTGGGGGGATTTTGGGCGGTCCTGGGGGGGTTTGGGGGTCCTGGGGGAGTCTTGGGGGGTCTTGGGGGGATTTGGGGGGTCCTGAGGGAATTTGTGGGGGTCTTGGGGGGATTTTGGGGGGTTCTCGGGGGTCTTGGGGGGGTTTTTGGGGGTCCTGAGGAAGTTTGGGGGGGTTTTGGGGCAGTTTAGGGGGGTCCTGGGGGGATTTTGGGAGGTCCTGGGGAAGTTTTTGGGGGGTCCTGGGGGGTCCTGAGGGAGTTTGGGGGGTCTTAGGGGGGTCCTAGGGAGGTTTTGGGGGGGTCTTGGGGGGATTTGGGGGGCCCTGGGGGTTTTTAGGGGGGGGGTCTGTGATGGGTTTGGGGGGTCTTGGGGGGTCTCCGGTGGTTTGGGGGATCCCGGGTGGGTTCTGGGTTCGTTGGGGAGGGGTTTGGGGGGGTTTAGGGGGGGATTTTGGGTCTGGGGGTTTCCTGAGGGGGGGTCTGGGTTGGGGGTCTCAGCCGCCATGACCGGAACCGGAACCATCGCGGCGGGACCGGAACCGGAACCATCGCGGCGGGACCGGAACCGGAACCATCGCGGCGGGACCGGAACCGGAACCATCGCGGCGGGACCGGAAGCGGAACAATCGCGGCGGGACCGGAAGCGGAACCATCGCGGCGGGACCGGAACCGGAACCATCGGGGCGGGACCGGAACCGGAACCATCGCGGCGGGACCGGAACCGGAACCATCGCGGCGGGACCGGAACCGGAACCATCGCGGCGGGAGCGCGGGACGGGCGGGACCGCGAGCGGGACGGACCGGGCGGAACCACCGCGGGCCCGGGGGGGGGACGGGGGCGAGTCCACATCGGCGGAACCGGCGGGGGGGGTTGGGAGGTACCGGCGGTCCCGGGACGGTCCCGGGAGGGTCCCTGGGGGCGGGACCGGGACCGGGAGAGCGGGGTCGGTAACGAACCGGGCCCTGCACGGTACCGGGGGGTAGGGAGGTCCCTGGAACGGGCCGGTACCGGGGGGGGTCCCTCAGAACCGGGCGGGTCCCGGCCCGGCAGCGAGGGGCGAGCCCCGCGCCCGGTGAGTCCCGGTTCTGATCCCGGGCCCGGTTCCGATCCGGTTTTATCTCGGTTCATTCCCGGTGCCGGTTCCGGTTTTATCCCGGTTCCGATCCGGTTTTATCTCGGTTCATTCCCGGTGCCGGTTCCTGTTTAATTCCCGGTTCCGGTCCCGGTCCCGGTTCTATCCCGGTTCCGTTCCTGGTTCCGGTCCCGGTTTTATCCCGGTTCCGTTCCGGTTCTATCCCGGTTCCGGTCCGGTTCTATCCCGGTTCCGTTCCCGGTTCCGTTCCGGTTTTATCCCGGTTCCGTTCCTGGTTCCGGTCCCGGTTTTATCCCGGTTCTGGTCCCGGTTTTATCCCGGTTCCGTTCCGGTTTTATCCCGGTTCCGGTCCGGTTTTATCCCGGTTCCGGTTCGGTTCTATCCCGGTTCCGTTCCTGGTTCCGGTCCGGTTTTATCCCGGTTCCGGTCCGGTTCCAAATAAAAGCAGCGACTCCGGTGTGACCCCGCCTTTGGGGACCCCAAACCCCCCCGGGACCCCAGACCCCCCCTGGGTGACCCCAAATTCCCCCTGGGTGACCCCAAACCCCCCCTGGGTGACCCCAATCCCCTCTGGGTGACCCCAAAACCCCCCCGGGGTACCCCCAAAACCCCCCCGGGGTACCCCCAAAACCCCCCCAGGGTGACCCCAAATTCCCCCTGGGTGACCCCAAATTCCCCCTGGGTGACCCCAAACCCATCTAGGGTACCCCAAAACCCCCCCGGGACGCCCCCAGACCCCCCTGGGGACCCCCAAAACCCCCCCGGGACGCCCCTAGACCCCCCCAGGGTGACCCCAAACCCCCCCTGGGTGACCCCAAAACCCCCCCGGGACGCCCCCAGACCCCCCCGGGACGCCCCCAGACCCCCCTGGGTGACCCCAAAACCCCCCCGGGACGCCCCCAAACCCCCCTGGGTGACCCCAAACCCCTCTGGGTGACCCCAAACTTCACTTGGTGACCCCAAACCCCCCCGGGACGCCCCCAGACCCCCCTGGGGACCCCCAAAACCCCCCCGGGACGCCCCCAGACCCCCCCTGGGGACCCCAAAACCCCCCCGGGGTGACCCCAAACTTCACTGGGTGACCCCAAATTCCCCCTGGGTGACCCCAAACCCCCCCTGGGTGACCCCAATCCCCTCTGGGTGACCCCAAAACACCCCCGGGACGCCCCCAGACCCCCCCCAGGGTGACCCCAAATTCCCCCTGGGTGACCCCAAACCCCCCCGGGACGCCCCCAGACCCCTCTGGGATACCCCAAACCCCCCCTGGGTGACCCCAAACCCCCCCTGGGTGACCCCAAATTCCCCCTGGGTGACCCCAAACCCCCCTGGGTGACCCCAAAACAGCCCCGGGACGCCCCCAGACCCCTCTGGGATACCCCAAACCCCCCCTGGGTGACCCCAAAACCCCCCCGGGACGCCCCCAGACCCCCCTGGGATACCCCAAACCCCCCCCGGGGACCCCAAAACCCCCCCGGGACGCCCCCAGACCCCCCCGGGACGCCCCCAGACCCCCAAAGATCGAAACCTTCCCGTTTTTATTCAGACTACAGCCGGAAAAATTCCGCAATTCCGCTATTCCTACACCGGGGGGGCCCCAAATTTTGGGGGGGTCCCCCAATTTTGGGGGGTCCCCCGGCTTCTGGGGGGGGTCCCCCGAGTTTTTTGGGGGGATCCCCCGAATTCTGGGGGATCCCCCGGGTTTTTTTTGGGGGGTTCCCTCGGGTTTTGGGGGGATCCCCTGGATTTTTTTGGGGGGGGGTCCTCCCGGTTTTGGGGGGTCCCCCGAATTTTGGGGGGGTCCCCCGGGTTCTGGGGGGTCCCCCGAGTTTTTTGGGGGGGGTCCCCCTGGTTTTTGGGGGTCCCCCGGGTTCTGGGGGGTCCCCCGAATTTTGGGGGGGTCCCCCTGGTTTTTGGGAGATCCCCCGGGTTCTGGGGGGTCCCCCGAGTTTTTTGGGGGGGGTCCCCCTGGTTTTTGGGGGTCCCCCGGGTTCTGGGGGGTCCCCCGAATTTTGGGGGGGGTCCCCCGGGTTCTGGGGGGTCCCCCGAGTTTTTTGGGGGGGTTCCCCCTGGTTTTTGGGGGATCCCCCGGGTTCTGGGAGGGTCCCCCGGGTTTTTGGGGTCCCCCGGGTTCTGGGGGGATCCCCCAAGTTTTGGGGGGGTCCCCCGAGATTTTTTTGGGGTCCCCCGGGTTTTTTTGGGGGGGTCCGCCGAATTTTGGGGGGATCCCCCGGGTTCTGGGGGGTCCCCCGGGTTTTTTTGGGGGGTCCCCCAAGTTTTGGGGGTCCCCCAGGTTTTGGGGGGGGTCCCCCGGGTTCTGGGGGGTCCCCCGAGATTTTTTTGGGGTCCCCCGGGTTTTTTTGGGGGGTCCCCAAGTTTTGGGTGTCCCTCGGGTTTTTGGGGGGGATCCCCCGGGTTTTTTTGGGGGGTCCCTGGGTTTTTTTGGGGGGGTCCCCCCGGGTTTTTGGGGGTCCCTCGGGTTTTTGGGGGTGAGGAGGGGGATTCAGCCCCTCCCCCACCGAAATTCATCTGGGAATGGTAAAAAAGCGGCCCCTCCCCCACCCCCTTTTTTACCCCTCCCCCACTCTGCGGGTCCTCCAGGGAAAAGGAAATAAAATCCCAAAAATTCACCCCAAAAATATAAAAATTCACCCCAAAAAATAGAAAAATTCAACCCAAAAAATAAGAATCCACCCAAAAAAATAAAAATCCCCTCAAAAAATAAAAATTCCCCACAAAAATAAAAATTAAAAAAAAAAAATCCAAAAAAAATCCAAAAAAAATCAAAATAAAAATCAAAAAAATCAAAATAAAAATCAAAAATAAAAATAAAAATAAAAAAATCAAAATAAAAATAAAAAAACCCAAAATAAAAATAAAAAAATCAAAATCAAAATAAAAAAATCAAAATAAAAATTAAAATAAATGAAAATAAAAATTAAAAAAATCAAAATAAAAATTAAAATAAATCAAAATAAAAATTAAAAAAATCAAAATAAAAATAAAAAAATCAAAATAAAAATTAAAAAAATCAAAATAAAAATCAAAATAAATCAAAATAAAAATTAAAAAATCAAAATAAAAATCAAAATAATCAAAATAAAAATCAAAAAAATCAAAATAAAAATTAAATCAAAATAAAAATTAAAAAAATCGAAATAAAAATAAAAAAAAATCCCCCCAAAAATAAATAAAAAAATAATTAAAATTCTCCCCCAAAAATAGAAATAAAAATCCCAAATAATCCCCCCAAGAAATAAAAATAAAAATAAATCTCAAAATAAAAAATAAAAATCCCCCCCAAAAATAAAAATCCCGCCTCAAAAAATAAAAATAAAAATCCCCAAAAATCCCAGCAAAAATAAAAAAAATAATAAAAATCCCCAGAAAATAAAAATAAAAATCACCCCAAAAAATAAAAATAAAACCCCCCAAAAATTAAAAAGAAATTAATTAAAATCCCAAAATAAAAAATAAAAATCCCCCCCAATAAATAAAAATTAAAAATCCCAAATAATCCCCCCAAAAATAAATAAAAAAAAATTAAAATCCCCCCCAAAAATAGAAATAAAAATCCCAAATAATCCCCCCCAAAAAATAAAAATAAAAATAAATCCCAAAATAAAAAATAAAAATCCCCCCCAAAAATAAAAACCCCAAAATCAAAATAAAAAACCCCAAAAAATAAAAATAAAAACCCCAAAAAAATCAAAATAAAAATCCCAAAATAAAAATAAAAACCCCAAAATCAAAATAAAAACCCCCAAAAAAATCAAAATAAAAAACCCCAAAAAATAAAAATAAAAACCCCAAAAATAATTAAAATAAAAATCCCAAAAAAATCAAAATAAAAACCCCAAAATCAAAATAAAAAACCTCAAAAAAATCAAAATAAAAATCCCCCCAAAAATTCCCCTAAAAAATCAAATTAAATAAAAAATAAAAATCCCAAAATAAAAATAAAAACCTTAAAATAAAAATTAAAAAAAAACCCCAAAAATAATAAAAATAAAAATCCCAAAAAATTTGGTTTTTCCTGGATTTTTGGGGGGATTTTTGGGGATTTTTGAGGTCCCAAAATTTGTTTTTTTCCTGGGTTTTTGGGGATTTTTTGGGGGATTTTGGGGGGATTTTGAGGTCCCAAAATTTGGTTTTTTCCTGGATTTTTTTTTTTGTTTTTTGGGGGATTTTTGGGGATTTTTGGGGGATTTTTTTGGGATTTTTGGGGGATTTTTTTGGGATTTTTTGGGGTTTTTTTGGGGGATTTTTGGGGATTTTTTGGGGGGGATTTTGGGGGGTTTTGGGGTCCCAAAATCTGGTTTTCCCTGGATTTTCGGGGGGATTTTTTGGGATTTTTGGGGGGATTTTTGGGGGATTTTTGGGGGATTTTTGGGGGATTTTTGGGATCCCCAAATTTGCTTTTCCCTGGATTTTTGGGGAGATTTTTTGGGATTTTTGGGGGGATTTTGGGGGGATTTTTTGGGATTTTTGGGGGATTTTTGGGATCCCCAAATTTGCTTTTCCTTGGATTTTTGGGGGGGATTTTTTGGGATTTTTGGGGGGATTTTTTGGGATTTTGGGGGGGATTTTTGGGGATTTTTGGGGGGATTTTTGGGATCCCCAAATTTGCTTTTCCCTGGATTTTCGGGGGGATTTTTTGGGATTTTTGAGGATTTTTGGGGCGATTTTTTTTGATTTTTGGGGCGATTTTTGGGGGGATTTTTTGGGATTTTTGGGGATTTTTTGGGATTTTTGGAGGATTTTTTGGGGGGTTTTGGGATCCCCAAATTTACTTTTCCCTGGATTTTTGGGGGGATTTTTTGTGGGATTTTTTTTGGGATTTTGGGATCCCCAAATTCGCTTTTCCCTGGATTTGGGGGGGATTTTTGGGGGGATTTTTTGGGATTTTTTTGGAGGATTTTGGGATCCCCAAATTCGCTTTTCCTTGGATTTTTGGGGGGGATTTTTTTTGATTTTTGGGGGGATTTTTTGGGATTTTTTTGGAGGATTTTGGGATCCCCAAATTTCCTTTTCCCTGGATTTTCGGGGGGATTTTTTGGGATTTTTGGGGGGGATTTTTTGGGATTTTTGGGGGGATTTTTTGTGGGATTTTTTTTGGGATTTTGGGATCCCCAAATTTGCTTTTCCCTGGATTTTTGGGGGGATTTTTTGGGATTTTTGGGGCGATTTTTGGGGGGATTTTGGGGGGATTTTTTGGGATTTTTGGGGGGATTTTTTGGGATTTTTGGGGGGATTTTTGGGGGGATTTTTTGGGATTTTTGGGGGGATTTTTTTTGGATTTTTGCGATCCCCAAATTTACTTTCCCCTGGATTTTCGGGGGGATTTTTGAGGATTTTTGGGGAGATTTTTTGGGATTTTTGGGGGGATTTTTTGGGATTTTTGGGGGGATTTTTTGGGATTTTTGGGGCGATTTTTTTGGGGATTTTTGGGATCCCCAAATTTGCTTTTCCCTGGATTTTTGGGGGGATTTTTGGGGGGATTTTGGGATCCCCAAATTCGCTTTTCCCTGGATTTTTGGGGTGATTTTTTGGGATTTTCGGGGGGATTTTTTGGGATTTTTGGGGGGATTTTTTGGGGTTTTTGGGGGGATTTTTTTGGGATTTTTGGGATCCCCAAATTTGCTTTTCCCTGGATTTTCGGGGGGATTTTTGGGGGGATTTTTTGGGATTTTTGGGGGGATTTTTTGTGGGATTTTTTTTGGGATTTTGGGATCCCCAAATTTGCTTTTCCCTGGATTTTTGGAGGATTTTTGGGGGGATTTTGGATCCCCAAATTTGCTTTTCCTTGGATTTTTGGTTGGATTTTTGGGGGGATTTTTTGGGATTTTTGGGGGGATTTTTGGGGGGATTTTTGGAGATTTTTGGGGGGATTTTTTTGGGATTTTTGGGATCCCCAAATTTGCTTTTCCCTGGATTTTTGGGGTGATTTTTTGGGATTTTTGGGGGGATTTTTGGGGGGATTTTTGGGGGATTTTTGGGATCCCCAAATTTGCTTTTCCCTGGATTTTTGGGGGGGATTTTTGGGGGGATTTTTTGGGATTTTTGGGGTGATTTTTTGGGATTTTTGGGGGGATTTTTTGTGATTTTTTGGGATTTTTCGGGGGATTTTCGGGGGGATTTTTTGTGATTTTTGGGGGGATTTTCGGGGGGATTTTGGGGGGGTTTTGGGGGTTCCTTTAGCTGCCGTAGTGCATGGTGTTGGTGGTGATGGACATGGGGGAGGCCATGGAAATTGGGGGGCCCCCCATGGTGAATTGGCTGTTCAGGGGGTAGTGGGTGCTGGAGCCGGCGCCGCTCTGACCGCTGGAGGAGCCTGGGGGGACACACGGGGGGATTTGGGGGGTCACAGGGGGGTTTGGGGGGTCACAGGGGGGTCACAGGGGGGTCACAGGGGGGATTTGGGGGGATTTGGGGGGATTTGGGGGGATTTGGGGGGTCACAGAGGGGTTTGGGGGTCACAGGGGGGTCACAGGGGGATTTGGGGGGATTTGGGGGGGATTTGGGGGGGTCCCCGAGGGGTTTGGGGGGGTCACAGGGGGGCTGGAGGAGCCTGGGGGGACACAGGGGGGTTTGGGGGGGTCACAGGGGGGTCCCAGGGGGGTCACAGGGGGGTCAGAGAGGGGTTTGGGGGGGATTTGGGGGATCACAGGGGGGTTTGGGGGGTCACAGGGGGGTTTGGGGGGTCACAGGGGGGTTTGGGGGAATTTGGGGGGGTCACAGGGGGGTTTGGGGGGGGTTTGGGGGGATTTGGGGGAGATGTGGGGGGGTTTGGGGGGTCACAGGGGGATTTGGGGGGGACACAGGGGGGACACAGACAGGGTTTGGGGGGTCACAGGGGGGATTTGGGGGGATTTGGGGGGGGTCCCCGAGGGGTTTGGGGGGGTCACAGGGGGATTTGGGGGGTCACAGGGGGGATTTGGGGGGATTTGGGGGGGATTTGGGGGGGTCACAGGGGGGTTTGGGGGGACACAGGGGGGTTTGGGGGGATTTGGGGGGATTTGGGGGGGATTTGGGGGGGATTTGGGGGGACACAGGGGGGTTTGGGGGGTCACAGGGGGGTCACAGGGGGGTTTGGGGGGGATTTGGGGGGGATTTGGGGGGATTTGGGGGATCACAGGGGGATTTGGGGGGTCACAGGGGGGTCACAGGGGGGTTTGGGGGGGATTTGGGGGGGATTTGGGGGGTCACAGGGGGGCTGGAGGAGCCTGGGGGGACACACGGGGGGTTTGGGGGGTCACAGGGGGGTCCCAGGGGGGTCACAGAGGGGTCACAGGGGGGTTTGGGGGGGGTTTGGGGGGATTTGGGGGAGATGTGGGGGGGTTTGGGGGGTCACAGGGGGGTCACGGGGGGTCACAGGGGGTCACAGGGGGGGTCAGAGAAGGGTTTGGGGGGTCACAGGGGGGGTCACAGGGGGGGTCACAGGGGGGTTTGGGGGGTCAGAGAGGGGTTTGGGGGGATTTGGGGGGATTTGGGGGGGATTTGGGGGGATTTGGGGGGGATTGGGGGGTCACAGGGGGGTCACAGGGGGGTTTGGGGGGATTTGGGGGGGATTTGGGGGACACAGGGGGGTTTGGGGGACACAGGGGGGTTTGGGGGGGTTAGGAATAGATTTGGGGGGTTTGGGGGGTTTGGGGGGTCACAGGGGGATTTGGGGGGGTCACAGGGGGGATTTGGGGGGATTTGGGGGGATTTGGGGGGACACAGGGGGGTTTGGGGGGGGTCACAGGGGGGTTTGGGGGGATTTGGGGGGATTTGGGGGGGTCCCCGAGGGGTTTGGGGGGGTCACAGGGGGGTTTGGGGGGTCAGGGCAGGATTTTGGGGGTTATTTTGGGGAGGGGGTTATTTTGGGGGGGGTTATTTTGGGGAGGGGGTTATTTTGGGGAGGGGTTATTTTGGGGAGGGGGTTATTTTGGGGAGGGTTATTTTGGGGGAGGGGTTATTTTGGGGGAGGGGGTATTTTGGGGAGG
Source organism: Cyanistes caeruleus (assembly GCF_971803275.1). Taxonomy (NCBI): domain Eukaryota; kingdom Metazoa; phylum Chordata; class Aves; order Passeriformes; family Paridae; genus Cyanistes; species Cyanistes caeruleus. The sequence goes on from NC_141736.1 coordinate 978,854, forward strand.
GGGTTATTTTGGGGAGGGGTATTTTGGGGAGGGGGTTATTTTGGGGAGGGGGTATTTTGGGGGGGGTTATTTTGGGGAGGGGTATTTTGGGGAGGGGGTTATTTTGGGGAGGGGTATTTTGGGGAGGGGTTATTTTGGGGGGGGGTTATTTTGGGGAGGGGGTATTTTGGGGAGGGGTATTTTGGGGAGGGGGTTATTTTGGGGAGGGGTATTTTGGGGGGGGTTATTTTGGGGAGGGGGTATTTTGGGGAGGGGGTTATTTTGGGGAGGGGGTATTTTGGGGGGGTTATTTTGGGGAGGGGGTATTTTGGGGAGGGGGTATTTTGGGGAGGGGTTATTTTGGGGAGGGGGTATTTTGGGGAGGGGTATTTTGGGGAGGGTTATTTTGGGGAGGGGTTATTTTGGGGAGGGGTATTTTGGGGAGGGGGTTATTTTGGGGGGGGGGTATTTTGGGGAGGGGGTTTATTTTGGGGAGGGGTATTTTGGGGAGGGGGTTATTTTGGGGAGGGGGTTATTTTGGGGAGGGGGTATTTTGGGGGAGGGGTTATTTTGGGGGAGGGGTTATTTTGGGGGAGGGGGTATTTTGGGGAGGGGGTTATTTTGGGGAGGGGGTATTTTGGGGAGGGGTATTTTGGGGAGGGGTATTTTGGGGAGGGGGTTATTTTGGGGAGGGGTTATTTTGGGGAGGGGGTTATTTTGGGGAGGGGTTATTTTGGGGAGGGGGTTATTTTGGGGAGGGGGTATTTTGGGGAGGGGTTATTTTGGGGAGGGGGTTATTTTGGGGAGGGGGTATTTGGGGGGGTTATTTGGGAGGGGGTATTTGGGGAGGGGTTATTTTGGGGAGGGGTATTTGGGGGGGGTTATTTGGGAGGGGGTATTTTGGGGGGGGGTTATTTTGGGGAGGGGTATTTTGGGGAGGGGTATTTTGGGGAGGGGGTTATTTGGGGAGGGGGTATTTTGGGGAGGGGTATTTTGGGGAGGGGTATTTGGGGGAGGGGTTATTTTGGGGAGGGGTATTTTGGGGGGGGTTATTTTGGGGAGGGGGTTATTTTGGGGAGGGGTATTTTGGGGAGGGGGTTATTTTGGGGAGGGGGTATTTTGGGGAGGGGGTTATTTTGGGGAGGGGGTTATTTTGGGGAGGGGGTATTTTGGGGAGGGGGTATTTTGGGGAGGGGTATTTTGGGGAGGGGGTATTTTGGGGAGGGGGTTATTTTGGGGAGGGGTTATTTTGGGGAGGGGGGTTATTTTGGGGAGGGGGTTATTTTGGGGAGGGGTATTTGGGGGGGGTATTTTGGGGAGGGTTAGTTTGGGGAGGGGGTTATTTTGGGGAGGGGGTATTTTGGGGAGGGGGGTATTTTGGGGAGGGGGTTATTTTGGGGAGGGGGTATTTTGGGGAGGGGGTATTTTGGGGGGGTATTTGGGTATTTTGGGGGGTTATTTGGGGGGGTTATTTTGGAGGGGTTATTTTGTGGGAGGGGGTTATTTTGGGGGGGGGTTATTTTGG